>NC_136904.1:75911882-75951882 GCF_949606895.1 Notothenia rossii
GGTTACCTCACCGGGTGCTGAGTCGGACAATGAAAACACTAACAAAGGTAACAGCGGAACACGTGGATGGCGGTTTCCCAGAGTCCTTCAGGGCAATCTGAACCCACTGCGGCTCCTGAACCCACCTGCTGAGGAGGAGGGGGCCGGGAACGGGAAGAACAAGGGGGGGATGCAGAGGAAGTCGTCTCTGAGCCGGCTGAACGCACGGCTGCACCGCGGACGCCACCGAGCCCAGATCATCCACAGCGCCTCCTTCAGGGACACGGGGGAGATGGGGAGGGGGGAGGAGCTTGCCAGCAGCCCCATCCGAACCCGCCCACTGTCCAACCTGTTTGGATAAAGTAACACAGCTCTGAGATATAGTGCGTTGATTTACAAAATACAGTTTACTCCCCTTTTATAAGCTGACAGGTCAGACCTTTCTAGACCAATCCGCACACATACTAAGTTTTATTATTATAGTATTTTTATGTTTATCTAAAAATCGAACTTATTTTTGTTTTTATTGCAGTAATCAGGCCGAGGTTGATGATCACTGAGGGCAGGTCACAGTTTATGTAGCATTTGATTTGCTACAACAATTCATTGAGCAACTACTCTTTGAATTCCTTTTGAATTTTTTGGTTTGAGTTTTTCTTTTTCATTATTTCTTAGTCTCGGTTGAAGAGCAGGTAGCAAACATGAAAAGATTTTTTTTACACTTTACACTAGAAAACTGTTCACACAAATGCAACAGGATTGTATCACATTTTCACTTTAAGTTTGACTCCAAATGGTGAGGGTTTTTGTTATAGCACTTCAACACAGATTCAACACACTAATCCAAACTATTATTTTGCGTGCAGATGAAAGTAATATATTCATACAACACATTCCTATATTTCAACCTCTTTTGCCTGAGTGGTGCTGATTTTTTAAAACACATTTCAAGAATGTGAATTTTATTTTTAAGTACCAGATTTTAGTATTTGTAACCAGAGAACTCCAATGTATGTCCAAACTGCCATGTTCAGTCGTTGCGTTTGCACTCGTCACTTTGAAGATGGTTTGTGATTATGGGAGGAAACTGCTCAAACTAAGCCAGATGTTATTGATCTGATATCATGCTGGTTCATATTGTACATGATAGAAAAGGGCGATCAAATGTTACACTCCTAGATTAATAATGCACTGTGTATATATACACTACAATTCAATTTGTATTATACATTTCTGAACAGCTGATCAATAGTTTGCATCAAAAGAAAGCTGCCATGGATTTACTTGGATCCAATTACTATGAAGACAATGATCAGTTACACTTTAGGACTGTTTCACAGGGGCACATGATGTGGGGTTTTCTACTGACTGTAATGTACCTATAATGTGAAAGGTTAATCAGGTCTTTTCATAAACAAACAGCATAGCACTGCTTAGTTTGACAGTAAATCCACAGTCAAACAACCTGATGCTTCTTTACCACTCTGGAGCAGATTTTATATTTGATAAGTAGCCTGTATCTTCCTCCTGTATTGCTCTGCATGTACACAACCATTCAATCATCAATCATGTCTGCATCATCTGTTGATAGTAAAGAGTTCAGACCAGTATATGCTGTACTGTATGTTAAGCTGAGGTGCACGTTGAGTTTTTGACTGTTTTCCCAAATACGTGATCCTTTCATATATTTGATTATTCCTAGTCTTTAAGAATGTTCCCTTAGTATTTTGTAGCATTTGTACTCAAATCATGGGGCTTCATGTTAATATAATGCTGACTCTTTTGTTTTAGAAATGTATGTAGCCTACTTTGATGTCACTTTTTCAGATGCATGAATAGGGGAAAACATTATTCTGTGCACTGATCATTTGTATGTCTGTACTGTAGGTCATTGTTCCATCTTCTGTTTGAAATACTGTGAAGTTATTATGTGGTGTGAATACACTGTTACTGAGCCACTGTCATCTTGTCTTTATGTTTCATCCTTGAAAATGAAATAAAGCACTACTGGTTTGCATAAAAGTCAGTGCTCTCCCTTTATGCTACTGTTGTGCCAATTTAACAAATACACATGATGTGTAGGAACATGAAGTCAATGCTAATTCAACCAGTATGGGTCGTGACTCAAATCGAAGCAGGCTTTCTTGTTGCCAGTCCTGCTGGACACCAAGTGATTGTTGTTGTCTGCTGGTGCTGAATAATTGATGATCCGATGACCCCTGTGCCCCCATTTACAGTATATCCACTCCTTCCTGTCCGCAAGCTGCCCATGTGACACTACACAATAATATTTTGTGTGTGCGTGTGTGCGTGCGTGCGTGCGCTGCTGTACCAAGGACGAAACACTTTTACAAGATTATTGAGCATTTATGTTGATCTGATCTTTGAGCCTGCACTGGACATGTTTTGGTTAAGAATGTATTTTTAAATGCAAATGCAAAACCAATAAACTGTATTTAAGGTGTTTATCATTTTTATCACTACATTTGGCATATGAGTCTGACAGACGAGCTTGTTTTTTTTCTGTAAGCCACGTAGTTGAGCATGTTATGCCCCAGTATGTCATCGAGGATAAGAGGCAACAACAAGTATAACATTTACTAGTTCAATTATATTCATATGCTATCATAAAAGGGATGGTACATTTGTATTCAATGTACTGGACATAACAAATCTGCTCTGCTGGAACAGATGTTTTTCTTAGTCCCTAGTTCTACTTCATGTTTACCAGAACAAATCTGCCATATAAAGGCAGGATTACATGTATGCAGTCATTAAATTCAAATGGGTTGCTTGTGAAAAATGTAAAAGCTCTTGAGTCAGTCTGCTCTTTTGATGTTTTTTCTGATCTCTGGTATTGCTGTAGTCGACTCGTCAAACAAGATTCTTAGAAGTCACTGAAGGGATGAGCTTTTTCCCCGGGACGGTAGATTTCAGCCTATTTGCTCTAGGGCAGCCTATCTGCTAGATGACTGCTGATCTGGATGGAGCAGAGAGACTGTCTGACTGCAGCCACTGACCTACATACAAAGTGAAGGGAGTAATGCCTATTATGTAAATTCCTCTGCCATCTTTTCAGGGGAAACTGTGCCAACTTCTGAGCCTGGGGCCGTTCGCTGTTGGTAATCCATGTCCAATCTATCCCCGTCTCTCACTTTCCCCTAACTTTCACCACAGCCATGATGACATGCATCGCCTAACTTGTGACTAAGTACAAAAATAACCATCAAGTTGTAAACAAATGTTCACTGTCTGCCTGATTTTCTGTTCACCTTGTGACATTCAGTGTCTACAAAAGTAACTTCTTTTCATGATTTATATTTTACTTTACAACCATGAAAAACTGTAACGAAATGATGATGCTAATCATCAGAGAGCCATTTCATGTCAAAGTGAGAACAAAATGACTTCCAAGTAATGTGAATGAGTTATTTAAACTATATGAAATATTTGTTTGCATTATGGGTTTTTTTATATGACAAAATCACACATTTGCCTCAAGGGATTACAATAGGCTTACAGCAGTCATATTCAAGTCATGCAATGCATTGTTACCCATTTTTTACACACCATAAACACAGGTGATTTCAATTAAACGGATTAACTTTGATGCAACACATTGTCATGATTTTATCAATAATATTCAATTTTATTGCCATATATTATTTCCCTGATGTGTACTTTGCACATGTTCCACATGGAGTCGCTGTTCTGAACAAGCTCCACTATGATGCTGATAGTCGTTGTTTCTTTGTAGGGTCAAAGTTTACTGCATACGGAAGTGGCATGTAGTTTGTCTATGATTATTCCATGGATGTATTATAGAACAGTCTTTTACATTACGAAATCAGTACGTTTTTGTTTTTAGCCTTAAAGCTGACGGATGTTGGGCAAGAGGCGGTGAAACCTACTTTCATAACTGACGCTCTCCGGCGTTGTTCAAAAGGTAATTGTGTGGATAGTTACTTATGACTGTAAGCTAACTCGCCTGCAAATAACGTTAGCTAGAAATAACACACATTTAAGTTGGTTTTCTATTAACCTCTTCAAGTTTCACTTGGCTATTTGTTTATCTCTTGTCCAACATGGTCAATACATTGTTATTATTAACGGCAGCTAACTAAGCTAGTATATTGTGTGTCTCCCTGTGGGATGTAGCATAACGCTAGCGACAGTTAGCTTACAGCCTTTACATGTTAGCATACAACCAGCGTTTGTGTTGCGTTCACAGTGGTTCAAACAAAGAATATTTCCCTAAGATTGACATGAGCTAACACCACTATTGCTGTTAGTAACTATCCTAGCCACATAACATGTTAGTTACGTTTTAGGCACATACTGTATATTTATACAGGTTTTAATGTTAGCTAAACAGTTGTTTTAAAACGTGACGATTTGATCAGGCAAATCACTTAAGATAACTGACATAAATAACTAGTGTTGCACGGTGTACCGATACTTGAAAGGTACCGCGATACCCTGCCGTTAAAAACGTTACGATTCCTCCGTTTCATTATTATCGGTACTTTAAGAATGACGGGGAAAAGTACTCCGGTGAGAAAGCGCCGTTTTAATAAGAGCCGTGTGTGTTCAGCACGCTCTAAGGTCCTCCCCTCTCTCGTGCACGTGCTAGCTGCCAGAGCATGTGAGAAAACGAGCTGCAAGTGGGAGTGCAACTGCGGCTGCGCCTCGGCTTTTTGACAAAAAAGACGGCAGAAGCGGAAAAAAAAAAGGTGTTTATAGATGATGCTTAATTGTATTTAATACAAATTCTAGTCATTTATTTAATGTATTGTTCTCATTGTTTAAACGTTTGTGTTATGGTTATGGTTCTGGTGTGAAATAAAGCACAATAATTACATTTAAGAATGTTTCCCTTTTTTTAAGAAAAGTATCGAAAAAGAATCGGAATCGCAATTCTTGACTTGTTATCGGTATCGAAACCAAAATGTTGGTATCGTGACAACACTATAAAGAACTGTGATTATCTACCCTAACAATATGTTAACCTCTGTATACAAAGACATTTATTGTAAACTAAATGCCTAATATGACATTTAAGCGCTGCATTCTGACTTAGATGTGTACCTAAATAAAATTAAAATAACCACCTGTGTGTTTGCCGATAAACATAGATTTTTTGAATGGAGTTTTGTTTGGAAAGCACTCTGTTATTGTATTAGTATCAACTAGTCTGTGAACCGTCATTTTTACATTTCAAATCACTGTCTCGCTTGATTTAGTTTGTTACGTGAATAAACTAAAAATAGTTCAGTCATTTATGATTATTTCAAGAGCATCTATGATGAGCTAACAGTATTCACTGTCTCTCCATCTTCCTGCAGCTTTCTCCACTATGTCGGCCACAATGACCACTATTGTCCATGACACTACAGAGGCAGTGTGCCTCTCCTCTGAGTACAACCTGTACCTCAAGCCCATTGCTAAAATGACCGTCAGTGTGGCACTGCCCCAGCTCAAGCTGCCAGGCAAGAGCATCTCCAACTGGGAGGTGATGGAGAGGGTGAAGGCCATGGTAGCTCCAGAGCAGTTTTCAGCTCTGCGGATCTCCAAGAGCACCATGGACTTCATCCGCTTTGAGGGCGAGGTGGAAAACAGGACAGTGGTCAAGAGCCTGTTGTCCCGCTTAGATGGAAAGAGCATCAAACTGAGTGGATTTACTGATGTATTGAAGGTAAGGCTGACATTAGTGTTGACCACAAAGCCTATCTTGAAGCTTTGCTGGTTATGTTGCTGATCCCAGCGTCTGTTCCCGGTACTTACTTTGATATTTTGATGGCTGCAGATTTGGCGCATTTGAGTTACATTTTATTGTACCGACAGATGTTTTTTATATTTTTGCCCACGTCATTTATATCAATGACTAAATATAAGAAGTACTTCTCGGCATTATCACCAAAATGCCCATAAAATGTAATCAATTCCTCTCAAAAACGGCTTCAACTAAAATATAATCCATCGCAAGGAGGTTTTCAGATATATTTAATTGTTCCTAATAAACTGTATATTGACCCTCCCCTCCCTCTTTCCTCAGGTTCGTGCAGTAGAGAACAAAGTGGACTTCCCTACACGTCACGACTGGGACTCCTTCTTCCGCGATGCAAAGGACATGAATGAGACTCTGCCGGGGGAGAGGCCTGACACCATCCACATGGAGGGAATTCCTTGCCGATGGTTTAGCAAGAAGGACAGCCCGTTCCCAGACCGGCCCTCTGAAGAGGTCCTCATTGCGGTCTTTGAGACATTTGGCAAGGTGGGAAATGTTCTGGTTCTATGTTGAACAGGAACTTAACCTGAACATTGAAATCTACATGTTGTTATTTGTTTTCTTGAAATAAGGAGCTGTTCCGCTAGGCTTCATGGAAAAAAGTTCTTGGGGATTTGTTTGACTGAAATAATATAACTCATTATAGATAGCTTTATTCACATACAGTACATGTAAAGGATAGAGTTACTGAACATATTTGATTGAGAATACTGACCAAATCAGTAAACGTCATGTGTTTTATATTGTTGCATCATCAATATTTAGAGGTTGAACCAAAAATAACATATTTGATTTGACCAATATGCCACTTTTTGATTCTAGGTGCGGAATGTAGATATCCCCATGCTGGACCCGTACAGGGAAGAGATGCTGGACAAGAACTTCAACACGTTCAGTTTCGGGGGTCATCTGAACTTTGAGGCTTATGTCCAGTACCAGGAGTACGGGGGCTTCACCAAGGCCATGGACACCCTGCGCAGCATGAAGCTGATGCTGAAAGGAGATGATGGGAAGGCCGTGGCCTGCAACATCAAGGTACTGCAGGCTCTCCTGGTTGTTAAGTACTGTACAAGAACATTATGCAGAAAAGGATGGTTATTTACTTTTGCAGTTTTGAGATGGTCAATATATCATACCTTAAATGCTTACTGAGCTTCGTGACCATGTGCACAAAATGAAGCTTGATTAAATATATCTATATCTAAAACTTATATTATGTCCTCCATGAAGCAAATGGGAAAACTTGAAGGGTTAGTTTGTTGGTCAGACATACCAGAGATGGAGTACTCGAGTAGTGCCGATTTTCGTGACTCGACTCGGACTCGCGCACTGATTGACGCGACTCGGACTTGGACTCGTGAATTCTCGCGTACGCTGACTTGGACTCGGACTCGTGAATTCCCCCCCCCCACGATGACTCGGACTCGACTTGTACATTGACGCTCTGACTTGGACTCGGACTCGAGCAACTTTTCTCTGGAGTCTGATGTCCTCTATCCTGGCGTGTGCACTTGTGAGGCGAGTTCACGTATTGGGCCCCGCTATTCCAGTCTAGAGACACACCCCGCATCCTGCTGTATGCTTTCACACATTCTGCTTCCACATTGGAAAAGAGCAGCGCAAAATGCTCGTCATGTGGAAACAATATTGAAGAGAAGGCTCCGTAACACATTACTCTAAGGATCGAGTTCAGACATGGCTGTCTTGAACACTATCATTAACTAAACGAGTAACGTGATCTAATCAATAAATAAAGATTCAGCCAATAACACGAAAGCACATGGCTACTTAACATGCAGAATTACGTCATTTTGCATGCTAAGTAGCCATATGCTTTCTGGGGCTAAATCTTTATTAGTAAACCGATTTAACCGGTAAAAGTTCCTTCAAAATAAGAGTCCCGATCTTATTACTATCAAAATAAAAGTGCAAAACGAAAACTTTACCATAGGAAAATATTGGCATACAAATATAATCACTTCTCTAAAAGGGAACTCATTTTAAATATAGTTAGACATATTAAAGGTCATTTACAATAATAATAATATTAATATTAGTAATAAGCTTTATATTTGTATAGCACCTATTACAAGAATTGTAGCCAAACTCGCTTCACAGCAGTTCAATAGACAGATTAATATAACATGACAGGATAAAAGCAATATACAGGACTGTCTCAGAAAATTAGAATATTGTGATAAAGTTCTTTATTTTCTGTAATGCAATTTAAAAAAACAAAAATGTCATACATTCTGGATTCATTACAAATCAACTGAAATATTGCAAGCCTTTTATTATTTTAATATTGCTGATTATGGCATACAGCTTAAGAAAACTCAAAAATCCTATCTCAAAAAATTAGAATAGTTCCTCAGACCAAGTAAAAAAAAAAGATTTATAACAGCAAAACACAATCAAACATTTGAAAATGTCCATTAATGCACTCAGTACTTGGTTGGGAATCCTTTTGCACGGATTACTGCATCAATGCGGCGTGGCATGGAGGCAATCAGCCTGTGGCATTGCTGAGGTGTTATGGATGCCCAGGATGCTTCAATAGCGGCCTTTAGCTCATTAGCATTGTTGGGTCTGGTGTCTTTCAGCTTCTTCTTCACAATACCCCACATATTCTCTATGGGGTTCAGGTCAGGGGAATTTGCAGGCCAATCGAGGACAGTAATGCCATGGTCAGTACACCAGTTACTGGTGGTTTTGGCACTGTGGGCAGGTGCCAGATCATGCTGGAAAATGAATTCCTCATCTCCATAGAGCTTTTCAGCAGACGGAAGCATGTAGTGCTCTAAAATCTCTTGGTACACAGCTGCATTTACTCTGGGCTTGATGAAACACAGTGGACCAACACCAGCAGCTGACATGGCTCCCCAAACCATCGCTGACTGTGGGAACTTCACACTGGATTTCAAGCAACTTGGATTTTGCTCCTCTCCAGCCTTTCTCCAGACTCTGGCGCCTTGACTTCCAAATGAAATACAAAACTTGCTTTCGTCTGAAAAGAGGACTTTGGACCACTGTGCAACTGTCCAGTGCTTCTTTTCCTTAGCCCAAGTCAGACGCCTCTTCCGTTGTCTTGAGTTCAGAAGTGGCTTGACCATGGGAATACGGCTATTGTAGCCCATTTCCCGGACACGTCTGTGAACAGTGACTTTTGATACCTGGACTCCAGCTTCAGTCCACTGTCTTTGAAGCTCCCCCAAATTCTGGAAGCGACTCTTCTTCACAATGCTGTTAAGGCTGCGGTCATCTCTCTTGGTTGTGCAGCGTTTCCTGCCACATTTCCCCCTTCCAACAGACTTTTTGTGGATGTGCTTTGAAACTGCACTCTGTGAACAGCTTGCTCTTTGAGAAATTTCTTTTTGTGTCTTACCCTCCTGATGGAGGGTGTCAATGACGGTCCTCTGGACAGCAGTCAGATCAGCAGTCTTCCCCATACTTGTGATTTAGTTTACTGAACCAAGCTGAGTGTTTTTCAAGGCTCAGGAAACCCTTGCAGGTGTTTCGAGTTAATTAGACGATTCAAGTGATTCGTTGAACACCCTACTAGTATACTTTTTCATGATATTCTAATATTTAGAGATAGGATATTTGAGTTTTCTTAAGCTGTATGCCATAATCAGCAATATTAAAATAATATAAGCTTGCAATATTTCAGTTGATTTGTAATGAATCCAGAATGTATGACATTTTTGTTTTTTTAATTGCATTACAGAAAATAAAGAACTTTATCACAATATTCTAATTTTCTGAGACAGTCCTGTAGAGAAGCAGCTACATTTCAACACATATATCCACGAAGATGAATACCGTATTTTCCGGACTATAAGTCGCTCCTGAGTATAAGTCGCATCAGCCAATAAATGCGTCGTGAAGAGGAAAAAAACGTATATAGGTCGCACCGGACTATAAGTCGTATTTATTCAGATATTTATTTTCAAATCCAAGCCAATAACAGACATTTACAGTAAACTGGAAAGGGAAGTTATTAACTACACAGGTCCGGTATGTTAACGCAACACATACCTTCTACCTGGAGGCTGGCTCTGCGAGTCGGGCTAGGGTGGCATGCTTCTACCCCTTGACGCGCTCCGACGGAGGACTGCTGGGACAGACGGGGCATCTCGGACGCACCCACTGAGCATTCGGCCGCTGGGCTGGTAGGGGTGGACCCTGCGCCGCACCGGACACAAGACGGCGGGCTAACAACAGACGGCTAACAAGCTAACAAGACGGCTAACAACAGATGGCTAACAAGCAGCTAACCCGGAAGAACCGTCCGCTCTCTTCTTCGTTTTTTTCAGTGGTACAGGAGCAGCATATAGTTGTCACAAGCCGAGAGCGCACTCTCACGGCTGTAGACAGTTCTTGTCAAAAAGTATGAATTCGCATTTATTCAGACATTTATTTCACACTTAACAATTTAACACAAACGGTTATTCAGTTAATTTAACACAGAACAGGCTGAATGTCCGGTATGTTACCGGTAATTTAACACAAACAGTTATTCAGTTAATTTAACACAGAACAGGCTGAATGTCCGGTATGTTAACGTAACATATGTACAGTTATTCAGCTACACAATAGCATAAGGAACATCGCTGGGAGGCTGAAAAAAAGAGGCTAAATTAACACGACGAGCCAAGTCTCGGTAAGCAAGTTAACGAAGCTCCCGATCTCATTCCACTTCACTGAATCCATTGAATTCTTCATTCTCGGTGTCGCTGCGGAACAACTCCGCCAACTCCGGAGGAAGACGAAGCACTGTCTCCTCTTCTGCGGGGCTGTCGTCAGACGCAGCATTATTTCCCGTTATCCCAGCCTTTCTGAATCCGGACAGTATGGTTTCGGTTGTCACAGAAGTCCATGCTTTGTCGATCCATCCAAGGACTTGCTGGAAAGTTGCATGGCGCATCCTTCCCGTTGCCGTGAAGCTGTGCTCTCCATCCACCATCCACTCCTCCCACAGGCGACGCAAGACAGCCTTGAAGCTCCGGTTCACGGAGATGTCGAGTGGCTGGAGTACTTTTGTTAAGCCTCCAGGGATGATGACAGGTATGGAGTTGCAAGCTTTTATTTTATCTTTGAACAGTTGCGTTATGTGCGCTCGCATACTGTCCATCACAAGCAGGGCTTTGCGTGTTTTAAAGAAGCCGTCGGGACGCTTAGTGTAGCACTTTGTAAGCCAAACATTCATCATTTCTGTATCCATCCATCCTTTCTCATTCACGGCCACGGCAATTGTGGGGGGGAAGTCGTCTTTTGGCATGGTTTTGCGCTTGAAAATGACCATCGGTGGTAATTTCGATCCGTCTCCACAACATGCAAGCACCACGGTGAAGTGTGATTTCTCATGACCAGTTGTCACTATATTCACACTTTTCTGCCCTTTCTCTGCGACACTTCGGCCCATGGGGATGTCAAACGTGAGGGGGACTTCATCCATGTTTATAATGTGATCCGGTGACACGTTGTGTTCAGTCACCTGCTTTGCAACAAACTCACGGAAACTGTCGATCTTGGCCTGAAAATCTGCTGGCAGTTTCTGACATACAGTTGTCCGTGCTCTGATAGAGAGCCGGTTCCGTTGCATGAAACGGTAACACCAGGACGGCCCGCCTCTGAAGTCGTTTATATTCATGTCTTTGGCAACTGCCAGGGCGTGGAGACGTACATGCACCGTTGACATGCCTCTCCCGGCAGCACGTTGCTCTAAAACCCATCTATATAGTCGTTCCTCCAGCTCTGGCCATCTCGCCCTCAGCCCGCGATTCGCTTTTTTTGTTTTTTTCATGGCGGCAAGAGCAACCTCTGCTTTTCTCCAGTCTCTCACAAGTTTCTCGTTGACTCCAAACTTTCTCTCTGCTGCTCTATTGCCGTTTTCGGATGCATATTTCACAACCTGCAGTTTGTAATCTGCAGCATACGATTTTCTTTTTGGAGGCATTTCGATTTTGTTCAGTCTTTCTTTTCTTTTAATGTTAATGTTATTTTTTTCGGTGGTACAGGGGCAGCATATAGTTGTCACAAGCCTAGAGCGCCCTCTGGTGGCTGTAGACGGTTCATGTCAGTCAGCATGAATTGACATTTAAAACATATATACGTCGCTCCTGACTATAAGTCGCAGGACCAGCCAAACTAGGAAAAAAAGTGCGACTTATAGTCCGGAAAATACGGTACATGAAGACTTGTGACTCGAACTTGACTTGGACTCTTCTTGCGTGACTCGGACTTGGACTCGAACAGAGGTAATGATGACTCGGACTCGACTCGGACACTCCTTGGGGGACTTGGACTCGGACACAGGTAATGATGACTCGGACTCGACTCGGACACTCCTTGGGTGACTCGGACTTGGACTCGAAGAGTGGTGACTCGAGAATTGGACTCGTGAATTGGACTCGTGAATTGGACTCGTGAATTGGTGACTTGACTACAACACTGAGACATACAAACACACTTGGTGACGGGAGATTACTTTGTAACATAAACAATGTCCATTTTGATTAAGTTCTTATAACACAATGCTATTCTTGGTCTGAATGACCCACGGAGGCCTATCAGACTTCCACATACCTCTGTTTTGGCCATGAGTGAATTGTTAATGCTGCAGTGATATTGCATATAGGCAGATTTCAGCAATTAGATTGTGATGTTCAGGGAGACGCATAGCAGCTTTAAGACCTTTTAGTGGAATGAAAATCTAAGCCTCGTCATCATTTCAAGGATAATGAGGGTGGGGAGAGCCAGGTCTCTTAATCCACAGCATAACGCTTCACTGTGAAATCTAAATTAGGGTAAACAGCTTTTGCCAAAACATGAAGGGCTTTATCTTACTTTTATTTAAAACAACGATGACTCTCCATGCCTGATGATCAGTATTGTATAAGTCTGTTTTAACCAAAGCACTGTCATTGTGTAATTTAACATTACATCATCAAGCTGTAAAATGTGGATTATCAGAGTTACTCAAATACATTTATTATTCCCATTCTCTACAATACTAAATTAGATTTTGCTTCACTGTCTGGGATGACCAAAGCAAAACACAGACACGTTACAGCAACGTTATTAAAACTACAATAAAACATTGTAGCACATAGTGGAGTTTTCTTAGAATAAAAAGTGATTCTTAGAAAATGTACATGTTGTTTCACTTACTGATGAATAAAATTAACCTTTTTGCTAATCCTTATCTATGTGTGTTCCTCAGGTGGCCTTTGACACCAACAAGCACCTGAGTGAGTTGACCCTGAAGAGGAGGGGCCTGGAGAGGCTGAAGTTACAGGAGCTGGAGAGGCAGAGAGAGGAGCAGAAACGACGCGAGAAGGAAGAGGAGGAGCGGCGTAAGGATGAGGAGAGGTATGACGGAAGACAAAAACAAGCTTATATTGCACAACACGGAAAAGTGATGTAACTCTGTGATTTAGGCCAGCGAATGTTTGTGCATTCTCTGAAACCAAACTATACTCAATCTGTTTTTTGGTGCTTTGAATCTCACTGTACCAAGGGAAGTGACGATGCATTTCCACTGTTTGACCACATAGCAGACAGTTACCAGAGATCACAGATGTTCACTTCATATTTTTACAGGAAACAGAAGGAACACGAAGAGGAGGAGAAGGAGAGGAGAAAGGAAGAGAGGATACGAAAGCGAGATCAGAAGCTGCGGGAGAAGGAAGAGAAGAAGAACATGAAGAAGGTGAGGCGGCAGCAGGAAGAGGAGCAGAAGAAGCTGCAGATGAAGATCGCCATGGAGGAGAGGAGGCTGCTGCTGGCTCAGCGCAACCTGGAGTCCATCCGGCTCATCGCTGAGCTGCTGGCCAGGGCCAAGGTACGGCATGGCACAATCAGGGCTCGAGCTTAAGGACGTCCCATCGTACCGGGGCCGAAGAAAATGGTGTCGGGGAGGATAAAAAATCATTTGGGGATGAATTTGGGACGAGAGTTAAAATAAAAATACCCTGCTAACAGTACTACAAACGGCGATGAAAATGAAACCGACTGCACGTTTTGTGTAGCACACAGTTATTAAACCTCCTTGTCAACATAAACACACAAAACATTTAGCAACCTGTGAAATACACACACACACAGAACCAGACCCTGGAGCGCCGGCCTCTTTATTTACTTACTCCTCTTCATCCCCTATGGGTAATAAGGCTGAGATGAGAACCCTCCATCGTATTTAGTCCTTAGCAATATAACGTAACGTTAAGCTCCGACGTTATCTGACTTTTTATCGGTACTGGAGACATTTAAAAAATATATGTCATATGTATTATTGCTACATAAACATTATATCGCAGTTGTAGTTTCGACAACACCGTTTCTAATATGCAATAAGACTACAACATGCGTCTATGATGTATTTTCAAGCTTTCCAATCCAGACGAGATCTCTCTCTCCCGTCTGTGTGCGAGGGGGGAGGGGGGGGGGGGCAGTTTGTAAAGGTCTCCTGACTGTGTTACAGACTGTCCTCCTGGTTAGTGGTTACTCTGGGTTCTGTCTTCAGGACAGAGTGTTGTGTTGTGTAATTTTCTCGCTTGTGTGTTTGTTTAAATATATTTGGCCTTTGTTCATGTGATTGACTGATTTAATCAAGTAAAAAGTTTGATGAATTATCATCTAATGATTTGAATTATGTTTTATTTATGTTAAAGGTCACTTTGAATGATTTTAACTAATGATAATGTAGAAAAACTAATATTTTAAATTCGGGACGGCCCACATTAATTTCGGGATGGCTTAGATTGTATTTCGGGACGGTTCCGGGAGGATGGTGAAAAAAGTTAGTCGAGAGCCCTGCACACAATACACCTCTGAATATACACACGCATACATACAGAGCTATACGGATGTGTACTCATACCAATACCTAGGTTAATGTCTACAAATGTGATTCTTTAATCGTCTGGTCGTTTTTTTAACTTAATTTGAACCAAATGTGAAGCTCTAGTAGGTTAAGATTTAGTGTTTGAAACCTCACTAGGCCTCATGCATATTCAGAAACGCTGAGTGCAACTTTTCTTTTTGAGTATTTCATTAAAGAGTGCTATTGACGCCAAGGCTGGTTCCCTTAAGCTGACAATTGACTCTACTCTCATATTTGTCAGTTAAATATGAAGACGACATTTAAAGATGTTTCTGCTCACGGCCAAGAATTCACTTGTGTTGATGTCCGAATAAACAATTTAGATACAACGTGTGATTCGTTGCCACTAGCTGGTTTTAGTAACTAGATTTCACAATAGTAGAACATTATAACAATTAGAGATTGTGTGCTTTGCAGAAAATTACTTGTGTATGACAATTGGAGGATGTAACATGTAGAGTAGTTTAGAGCGGTGCTTTGTCCCTTTGTGTCCAACCTACATCTGGATTTCTGCTGACAATTTAGTTTTTTATTTGAATAGTGTCTTTCATCTCATTGTGGTTTCCTCCACCTCTCCAGGCCCTGAAGCAGCAGGAGCAGGAGAAAGAGCGGGCCGAGCGGGAGGAGCAGGAACGGAAAGAGCAGGCTCGGCAGAAGGAGGAACTCACGCGTCTTCATCAGCTAGAGGCCCTCCGACGCAAGCAGGAGGAGGAGCTGCGGAGGGTGGAGGTGGAGAAGGACCGAGCCCTGGAACTCCAGCGGCGTGAGAAGGAGCTGAGGGAGAGACTGGTCTGCAACATGATGAAGAAGGGCAGCGGGAAAAGCTCAAGATCTCCTCTCACGCAGGAGGAGGCGGGCCCTGTGACCAGCGAGGAGGCCTCTGATCCCCGCGGCGATGATGTGATGCTGGGGGTCCTGAGCAGGGTGTATGGAGTGAAGGCCGGCGAGAGCAAAGAAAAGCAGGGGTCCAAATCGAGTGTCCATTCACACGTTTCAGGGAAGAAAAGAGCCGCAGAAGAGAGGAGGGGAGGGGAGGACAGGAAGAAAGAAGGAGAGAGAAGAAAGGAGGAGGTGGTGGGGAGCAAGCACGGTAGGGAACAAGCGAAGGGCCGTGAGCGCCCCCACAGAGAGAAGAGCTCCAACAGCCGGGGCCGGAGGAGGCGGAGCCACAGCAGCAGCAGCAGCAGGAGGAGGAGGAGGAGGAGGAGGAGCTCCAGTCGTCACAAGAAGAGCTCCAGTCGGCACAGGAGGAGCGTCAGTCGCCACGGCAGCAGGAAGCGCAGCCACAGCAGCAGGAGCACCAGCTCCAGCCGGGACAGGAGCCGCAGCAGCAGTGGGAGGAGCTACAGCAGGGGCAAGAGCCACAGGCACCGTAGATACAGCAGAGGCAGCTCCAAGGCCAGCAACAGGAGCAGAGATAGGAGGAGCCACAGCCATAACAGATACAAGAGACACAGCAACAGCAGAGACAGGACCTGCTCCAGGCGCTGCTAGTCCTGCTGTCAGTGTTAATATTATCAGTGTTCATTGATTTATTCTTGGCTGAAGTTCAAGCTGAACAAAAAAACACATTTTAAAAAAAACAACATAATTTGAGTATACCGTGTAAATGTAAGCCATGTCAATTGGTGAAGTGGATTCCACGGAAATGCTTTTACCTTTTTTATTTTCTTCATATTTTATACATGAAACACCACATTTACTATTTGGTTTCTAAAAAAGTATTCTTTGTAAAGCTTGAAATGCATTTTATCAACATTTGGACTCTTAAAAGCATTATACATAATATAGAAGTTAATTAAAATGTAGGGAAACATTATAAACATATCAATATTTATTTTGTCGAGCATTGGAAATACATTTTTTTAATTAAAGGCTAATATCGTTAGCCCGCTGCATATGTAGATTGAACGCCAGTCTGACCTCCATTTTCTGCGAGCAAGTGCATGAATATAATTGATTTCGAGGAAGTAACAAGTCCAGAGAACAAATTGTGTTCCTTATTTTGATGTGGTTCGGTCAGTTTCTCCACATATTACTTACGAAAATACACACACACTTTCAGACCTCGTTGCTGCCATAGTTGTGGAAGACTTTAACGTGGACTACAGGCTGCTGCTCCTTCAAATGTGAAGTTTCCCCAGACCATAACAAATGTTCATCGATGTTTACGCTGACCTGCAGTCATGTGTCATGATGTGTTAGCTGCCTGAAATATGTCTTGGAGTACTGCTTGAGTATTGTCTGTGTTGCTGGTGAGCAGCTCAAAGACTGATTTCTTTTAGTTTCATTTTATATGTTTTAATGTGTGAGGGTTAATATAATAAATGTGATATGATTACGCAACCAAATTAAGGATGTAACTCCTTCTTTTAACTTCACAATGTAGCGCTGGATACATTTATTTAGCCATTCTTTTGGTGTTATTTGTATTGTTTTATGTCTTGTATAACTATGTTGCAATGTTGGAGGAGCTCTGGACTTTTCATTGCCATTTCTACACTTTAGCTGACATTAAAGCCTTTGAATCTGAATCATACACCGTTCTTTGCTATATTTCAGCTCTGGGGTGGAAAGTCCCAACAGTTTTGTTGACGCTGCTACATTGACATTGTTACTCGACATTGCAAAGCCCTCTCGTTATGTGTACTATGTTCTCATGATCTAAACTAGAGCATGCGTTGCATACACATTGTTAATATTAAAGTCAAAAGAAAATTTGAGATTTCTGCCTGTAACTTTGTACTTTAAAACTGTCACAACAGATCTTATCTCTATACAAACTACATTCCTGAAGGAACATGGTGACAACTTCCACAACTCCAGCTGGTGTATCTTTCTGCTGTCTACATTGCTAGTTTAATGAACTGTGAATGAATAATTAATACTCCATCTGATTAGCGTCTGTGTAATCTCATCAAGGCCTGTGACATGGCCATCTGTGTCATTACTGTAGGTCTGAAGCCACCATTAGTCTCTCAGTGTAGGTGCAATTAGGCCATATGGAGAAGAGATGGAGAGCACATATTTTTTAAATCACTGTTTCCCCCCCCCCCCCCCCCCCCCCAGAGGTTTGGTAGTCCAGGCGCTACAACCACATTTTGGTGTCAAAACACGTCTGGTATGAGCATTTCTGAGTCCAATCCAATGCGGAATCCACTCCATCCAAGTGAGTGTGAGTGATCAAGAACAAGGCAGCAGTGTATTGCCAGAGTTATTTCTTTGTCCACTGCAGACTGAGCCCCTGCTCTAATCTGGGTTATCTGGCTGTAATCAGTTTAGCCTAACCATACTCTCACTGCTGGGTGGGCACTTTGTGTTGCTTTAGTCTGCGCCTGTCTTCACTGCATCCACAAACACACCTGCTGAGGAGCAGGACTGATCAACAGGAGACCTTCACTTTGCATGTAGAAGAGATTTTTAGATTGTTTTCAGGGAGTCCTGTCCAAACTGCGGCCATGGCAGAGAATCAAGAGGTGGCTTCATCTGAGGGGAAACCAGCTGCAGAAATGTATCCTAAGAAGATCCTGGAGTATATGGAAGGATTCCTCATCTCCAAGGTAACACACACATGTAGTGCATACACACTGCCCTTCATGGGTCACAAACAGGGATGCAGCTCCCTTTTACTCAGTTTAAAGTTAATGATCCAAAGTGTCTCATCCTTTTCCTGAAGGTTAATGTTACACCAATATGATTTATTTTCATAAAAGCAAACACATTTTTAATCAATTGGTCAAATCAACAAATGTATTGTCAACATTCTTGAACAAAATCTTTAGACGCAATTCTGAAGTTCCAGTTTTATTTTATTTTGGTTTTACAGAACAAAATGAATAATAATTGCAGCCCTAATCTAATTGAGGCTTTGTCACCAACCACTAGTCAGTTTTCTGCATTACATTTTTTTTTTATATAAAACTATAATGAATGGATGATGAAGCTTCATTTGAAGGATTCCAAGGTATTTCAGTAAATGGTAACTAGAGAAAAACAAGATAAATAATTATAGTTAATGAATACATCAGAAAAGGCACAAACATGTACAATATACTCAGCAGTGTTTTATTAAAAACTCACACCTCCGGCGGAGCTTTTCGGGCATTTCTGTGGAGGTTGGGGACATTGAACCAGAGTGGTCGGTGTTCAAAGCCTCTATTGCAGAAGCCGCGGCGGGGAGCTGTGGTCTCAAGGTCCTAGGTGCCTCAAGGGGCGGTAACCCTCGAACCTCCTGGTGGACACCGGTGGTCAGGGAAGCCGTCCGACTGAAGAAGGAGGCCTTCAGGGATTTGTTATCCCGGGGGACTCCCGAGGCAGTTGCAAGGTACCGACAGGCCCGAAGGGCAGCAGCCTCAGCCGTGGCCGAGGCAAAGCAGCGGGTGTGGGAGAAGTTCGGAGAAGACATGGAAAAGGACTTTCGGGCGGCACCAAAGTTGTTCTGGAAAACTGTCCGACACCTCAGGAGGGGGAAGCAGTAAACCATCCAAGCTGTGTACAGTAAGGATGGGACGTTGTTGACCTCAACTGATGGAGTGTTAGGGCGTTGGAAGGAGCACTTTGAGGAACTCCTGAACCCGACAACTCCGCCCTCTATGTTAGAGGCAGAGCTGGAGTATGACGGGGGATCGACACCAATCTCCCGGGGGGAGGTCACTGAGGTCGTCAAACAACTTCACAGTGGCAAAGCCCCGGGGGTGGATGAGATCCGCCCAGAAATGCTGAAGGCTCTGGGTGTTGAGGGACTGTCATGGTTGACACGTCTCATCAACGTTGCGTGGAAGTCGGAAACAGTACCGAAGGAGTGGCAGACCTGGGTGGTGGTTCCCCTTTTTAAAAAAGGGGGAAAAGAGGGTGTGTGCCAATTACAGAGGCATCACACTACTCAGCCTCCCCGGGAAAGTTTACTCTAAGGTACTCGAAAGGAGGGTCAGGCCGATTGTCGAACCTCAGATTGAGGAGGAACAATGCGGATTCCGTCCTGGTCGTGGAACGACGGATCAGCTTTTTACTCTCGCAAGGATCCTGGAGGGGGCCTGGGAGTACGCTTATCCAGTCTACATGTGTTTTGTAGACTTGGAGAAGGCGTATGACCGGGTTCCCAGGGAGTCACTGTGGGAGGTGCTGCGGGAGTATGGGGTGAGGGGGTCTCTACTCAGGGCCATCCAATCTCTGTACTCCCAAAGCGAGAGTTGTGTCCGGGTCCTCGGTAGTAAGTCGGACCCATTTCAGGTGAGGGTTGGCCTCAGCCAGGGCTGCGCTTTGTCACCAATCCTGTTTGTAATATACATGGATCGGATTTCAAGGCGTATTCGTGGGGGAGGGGGTCTGCAGTCCGGTGGACTAAGGATTGCACCACTGCTTTTTGCAGATGATGTGGTTCTGATGGCTTCATCGGTCTGTGACCTTCAGCACTCACTGGATCGGTTCGCAACCGAGTGTGAAGCGGCTGGGATGAGGATCAGCACCTCCAAATTTGAGGCCATGGTTCTCAGCAGGAAACCGATGGACTGTCCACTCCAAGTAGGGAATGAGTCCTTACCCCAAGTGAAGGAGTTCAAGTATCTCGGGGTCTTGTTCTCGAGTGAGGGAACAATGGAGCGTGAGATGGGTCGGAGAATCGGAGCAGCGGGAGCGGTACTGCAGTCTCTTTACCGCACCGTTGTGACGAAAAGGGAGCTGAGCCAGAAAGCAAAGCTCTCTGTCTACCGTGCCATTTTCGTTCCTACCCTCACCTATGGTCATGAAGGATGGGTCATGACCGAAAGAACGAGATCGCGGGTACAAGCGGCCAAGATGGGTTTTCTCCGCAGGGTGGCTGGTGTCTCCCTTAGGGATAAGGTGAGATGTTCGGTCATCCGGGAGGGACTCGGAGTTGAACCGCTCCTCCTTCGCGTCGAAAGGAGCCAGTTGAGGTGGTTCGGGCACCTAGTTAGGATGCCACCTGGGCGCCTCCCTAGGGAGGCGTTCCAGGCACGTCCAGCTGGGAAGAGACCAAGGGGTAGACCTAGGACCAGGTGGAGGGATTATATCTCTTCGCTGGCCCGGGAGCGACTTGGGATCCCCCAGTCAGAGCTGGTTGATGTGGCCAGGGAAAAGAAAGTTTGGGGCTCTCTGCTGGAACTGCTACCTCCGCGAGCCAACCACGGATAAGCGGGAGAAGATGGATGGATTACTGATGTACATCAAAATTGCAGCTAAACTCACTCTAACATAACAGTTAGAATGAATCTTTAATCCATCCATCTTCATCCATCTTCTCCCGCTTATCCGCGGTCGGGTCGCGGAGGTAGCAGTTCCAGCAGAGAGCCCCAAACTTTCTTTTCCCTGGCCACATCAACCAGCTCTGACTGGGGGATCCCAAGGCGCTCCCAGGCCAGAGAAGAGATATAATCCCTCCATCTGGTTCTAGGTCTACCCCTTGGTCTCTTCCCAGCTGGACGTGCCTGGAACACCTCCCTAGGGAGGCGCCCAGGTGGCATCCTAACTAGGTGCCCGAACCACCTCAACTGGCTCCTTTCGACGCGAAGGAGGAGCGGTTCAACTCCGAGTCCCTCCCGGATGACCGAACTTCTCACCTTATCCCTAAGGGAGACACCAGCCACCCTGCGGAGAAAACCCATCTCGGCCGCTTGTACCCGCGATCTCGTTCTTTCGGTCATGACCCATCCTTCATGACCATAGGTGAGGGTAGGAACAAAAATGGCCCGGTAGACAGAGAGCTTTGCCTTTTGGCTCAGCTCCCTTTTCGTCACAACGGTGCGGTAAAGAGACTGCAGTACCGCTCCCGCTGCTCCGATTCTCCGACCCATCTCACGCTCCATTGTTCCCTCACTCGAGAACAAGACCCCGAGATACTTGAACTCCTTCACTTGGGGTAAGGACTCATTCCCTACTTGGAGTGGACAGTCCATCGGTTTCCTGCTGAGAACCATGGCCTCAGATTTGGAGGTGCTGATCCTCATCCCAGCCGCTTCACACTCGGTTGCGAACCGATCCAGTGAGTGCTGAAGGTCGCAGACCGATGAAGCCATCAGAACCACATCATCTGCAAAAAGCAGTGGTGCAATCCTTAGTCCACCGAACTGCAGACCCCCTCCCCCACGACTACGCCTCGAAATCCGATCCATGTATATTACAAACAGGATTGGTGACAAAGCGCAGCCCTGGCGGAGGCCAACCCTCACCTGAAATGGGTCCGACTTACTGCCGAGGACCCGGACACAGCTCTCGCTTTGGGAGTACAGAGATTGGATGGCCCTGAGTAGAGACCCCCTCACCCCATACTCCCGCAGCACCTCCCACAGTGACTCCCTTGGAACCCGGTCATATGCCTTCTCCAAGTCTACAAAACACATGTAGACTGGATAAGCATACTCCCAGGCACCCTCCAGGATCCTTGCGAGAGTAAAAAGCTGATCCGTCGTTCCACGACCAGGACGGAATCCGCATTGTTCCTCCTCAATCTGAGGTTCGACAATCGGCCTGACCCTCCTTTCGAGTACCTTAGAGTAAACTTTCCCGGGGAGGCTGAGTAGTGTGATGCCTCGGTAATTGGCACACACCCTCTGATCCCCCTTTTTGAAAAGGGGAACCACCACTCCGGTCTGCCACTCCTTCGGTACTGTTTCCGACTTCCACGCAACGTTGATGAGACGTGTCAACCATGACAGTCCCTCAACACCCAGAGCCTTCAGCATTTCTGGGCGGATCTCATCCACCCCCGGGGCTTTGCCACTGTGAAGTTGTTCGACGACCTCAGTGACCTCCCCCCGGGAGATTGGTGTCGATCCCCCTTCATACTCCAGCTCTGCCTCTAACATAGAGGGCGGAGTTGTCGGGTTCAGGAGTTCCTCAAAGTGCTCCTTCCAACGCCCTAACACTCCATCAGTTGAGGTCAACAACGTCCCATCCTTACTGTACACAGCTTGGATGGTTCCCTGCTTCCCCCTCCTGAGGTGTCGGACAGTTTTCCAGAACAACTTTGGTGCCGCCCGAAAGTCTTTTTCCATGTCTTCTCTGAACTTCTCCCACACCCGCTGCTTTGCCTCGGCCACGGCTGAGGCTGCTGCCCTTCGGGCCTGTCGGTACCTTGCAACTGCCTCGGGAGTCCCCCGGGATAGCAAATCCCTGAAGGCCTCCTTCTTCAGTCGGACGGCTTCCCTGACCACCGGTGTCCACCAGGAGGTTCGAGGGTTACCGCCCCTTGAGGCACCTAGGACCTTGAGACCACAGCTCACCGCCGCGGCTTCGGAAATAGAGGCTTTGAACACCGACCACTCTGGTTCAATGTCCCCAACCTCCACAGGAATGCCCGAAAAGCTCCGCCGGAGGTGTGAGTTGAAGGCCTCCTGAACTTGGGCCTCCTCCAGACGTTCCCAGTTCACCCGAACTACACGTTTGGGCTTACCAGGTCTATCCAAAGGCTTCCCCCGCCACTCGACCCAACTCACCACCAGATGGTGATCAGTTGACAACTCCGCCCCTCTCTTTACCCGAGTGTCCAAAACATACGGCCTCAGGTCCGATGATACGATAACCAAATCGATCATGGACCTTCTGCCTAGGGTGCTCTGGTACCACGTACACTTATGAGCATCCTTATGTTCGAACATGGTGTTTGTTATGGCCAATCCATGACTAGCACAGAAGTCCAGTAACAAACCACCACTCCGGTTCAGATCAGGGGGGCCGTTCCTCCCAATCACTCCCCTCCAAGTGTCTCCATCATTGCCCACATGTGCGTTGAAGTCTCCCAGCAAGATTAAAGAGTCCCCTTCAGGAGCCCCATACAGGACTCTTTCCAGGGTCTCCAAGAAGGCCGTATACTCTGAACTGCTGTTGGGTGCATAAGCACACACAACAGTCAGAGTTTTCCCCCCCATAACCCGCAGGCGTAGGGAGGCAACCCTCTCGTCCACTGGGGTAGACTCCAACAACGAAGCACCCAACCGGGGACTTGTGAGTATCCCCACACCCGCCCGGCGCCTCACACCTTGAGCAACTCCGGAGAAGAATAGAGTCCAACCCCTATCCAGAAGTAAGGTTCCAGAGCCGACGCTGTGCGTAGAGGTGAGCCCAACCAGATCCAACTGGTAACGCTCCACCTCCCGCACAAGCTCCGACTCCTTCCCCCCCAGAGAGGTGACGTTCCACGTCCCCAAAGCCAGCTTCTGTCGCCCGGGTCTGGTCCGTCGAGACCCTCTGCCTTCACTGCCACCCTTCTGGCAGCGCACCCGACCCCATTGCTGTTTCCCGTAGGTGGTGGGCCCGCGGGACGGAGAAGCGGAGGTGTTGCCCACTTTGCCTTTTCGGGCTGTGCCCGGCCGGGCTCCGTGGCAAGCCCGGCCACCAGACGCTCGCCGACGAGTCCTCCTTCTGGGCCTGGCTCCAGAAGGGGACCCCGGGCTTCCTCCGGGCCGGGTATCCTCACTTCGTGTGTCGTCTTTCATGAGGTCTTTTGAACCAATCTTAGTCTGGCCCCTTGCCTGAGACCAATTTGCCATGGGAGACCCTACCAGGAACACAAGGTTCCAGACAACACAGCCCCCAGGTTCATCAGGGCACACAAACCTCTCTACCACGGTAAGGTGCTGGTTCTTCAGAGAGGAATCTTTAATATTACGTCTATTTAATCCTTTACTCTGCATGTTAGTGACCTACATGAACACCTGAATGAAGCACCACAACAAATGATCACAATAAACACATGTGTGCTCAAGGAGATAAGTGTTGCTGCAGACAGACAATCAGTGCAACTAGTTGCAAAGCTTAAACATTTTATTTAATTTTTTTGAAGGGAAAGGATGTTTTCACTACTCAGTTTGTCAACTATGTTACGGACAAACTTGATGTCATTACAATCATTTGATTAAATCCTGCACTTCAAGTAAAACCAAATTTGAAATACTCTTGAATCTATTCTACCATAAATCCAAATATTTTTTGAAGCTCTAAAAATAATTGTATTAAAGTTTTTTCATGTGATATGTTCAGCACTGTCATTGAGGATAGGGATATTTTGTATTATAAAACTAGCATACAGGTCATATTGATACTTTTAAGAGATGTCATGTAAAACTCCAACCTGTGTAGATATTATAATATAAAGGATATCAGAAGCACTATTTTCGATATTTTAAATTTGAAAAAACGAGGTGCAACATAGTTGACAATGAAAGTCAAACATTTGACGGAAACAACATAGTTGACTGGACACATTATTAACCATCAGCACTATGTTCATTTCAAGGCAGAAGTGCAAAATTCCATTGATAATGATGTGTGATGATGTCTACATGTCATACAAATTGTCAACTAAGTTACTACAGTTATTACCAGTGGTGTAGTGGGCGTTGGACGCGGGATATGCCGTACCCCCACTTATTTCGAGCATGATCTTTTTTTCAATATTCTAATAAATATAAAATCATTGCCAGTGTTATAAGTTGCAAGTGTGTATTTGTTGTAATAATTACAAAAATATAATACATTCCACAGTAATTATAATAAAATAAATAAAAACAATTTCCTTAAAAAATTATGATTCGTCATCACGCTCGTGACCCCGCGGCGAGCTGTCAGTGACACACCCACGGCGAGCCAGCTCGCCGCCCGCCGATTTTGCGGTAGCTCTTTCCCTCAAGAACGCTAACGATAAAGCTCTATAATGGCAGGCAAACATTTTTTACTTGACTACTTCTTCTGTGTGTGTGTGTGTGTGTGTGTGTGTGTGTGTGTGTGTGTGTGTGTGTGTGTGTGTGTGTGTGTGTGTGTGTGTGTGTGTGTGTGTGTGTGTGTGTGTGTGTGTGTGTGTGTGTGTGTGTGTTTGCATAAGTAGGCTATATTTTTCGTTTCGTTTATTTAATAAGTTAATTTCAGGACAACTTTGGGAATTTTGTTTGTTTGTTATGAGTTTTAAATAGATTTTGAAAGTGGAGAGAGAGAGAGAGAGAGAGAGAGAGAGAGAGAGAGAGAGAGAGAGAGAGAGAGAGAGAGAGAGAGAGAGAGAGAGAGAGAGAGAGAGAGAGAGAGAGAGAGAGAGAGAGAGAGCCTATAGATTGTTTATGTAACTTATGTGCCAGTGTGTCCATGGTTTTGAGTCTGTGTGTGTTGAGCGCAGCGCCGTCTGCTTTTTGCAGTACAGTAACTAAAGTAGGATTAAGTGTAACAGAGTTATAAAGGTTGGTGTAAAATCCGGGTTAAATTGGAGAATTACGCCATTTGGTGTTACAAACGCGTGCCTGCATTACTGTAGCTTTGTTACCGCAATGGATTGTGGGAGATTCTCATACTGCGCGAGGATCTTTTGAGAAAACGCAGTGAAATAAACCAAAGTATTCACCAGCTCTGAGTGGTCTGTAGCCGAGGGGACACTACACCAGGGGTTACATTGGTGCCGTGACCCGTTCTTGACTACGCCGGACCAGGGTGGATGTCTTCTCGCCGCTGCAACGTTTTGGAGCTTCGATTCCTTCAGTGTGTTGGACTCTCAGGTTTATTTTGTTGATATAACCCTTATTCTTTTGAATTTGTCATTTTATTTTGGTTTACTATCGATGAAACATGAGTTCCAGTAGATTTAATACCTTTGAAATGAGTCCTTTCAATGTTGGTAGGGGTAGAGGGCTATGTAGCACACCTGTTCCATTTTCACTAGGTGACTTTAAGGTGGGGGATAGGAAAACTTTTGATGGGGATTCAGTGCACAGTCCTATCAGAAGTGGAGATGTGATAACACCTTCCATCCAGCCTACAGTAGAGTTATCTCTACACCACAGTGCTTTAGCTCATCAGTCCTCAACCCTCCTGATGATGTGAGACTAGCTGACCAAATGAGCACTATTGTGCAGCAGATAGGGCAGCAGCTAGCTGATAGCATTATGTCACGCATTAACACTACAGCTGCTGCGCACACGAGTCATGAAGAAACATGCATTAAAAAATACACACTCCCCAGCCAAACACTGGATCTCTCCCAAGTCCAGCTAGTCACTCAGAGAGGAGTTAAAGACCCACCTGTGTTCAGAGGAGAGAGTTCAGACACACTGCCTGTTGATGAATGGGAGGATTTGATGAGAAATTACATCAGGAAAAGCAGTATCCAGCCAGAGCATCAAGCTGAAGAAATTCTGATTCACCTGAGGGGCAGAGCAAAGGATGTTGTGAAGTTTGGGATAAGAAATAGTGGAATTGATGTCCAAGAGAACCCGCAGGCCATCTATGGACTCCTCCGCAAACATTTCAGCTCCAGCCATTGCTCTTCTGTGCCCCTGGCTGACTTTTATTTCACCCTACCAAAAGAACAAGAGGACCCATATGAGTACTGGCTCAGACTAAACAGAGCTGTCAATGTGGCTGACAGTTGTCTTAGGGAACAAGGTAAGGTGTTTGATAATCCCAGTATTGAAGTCACACGTATGTTCATCAGACACTGCCCCAGCAGAGATTTAGCTCTTACATTTAGGTCCAAGACAATTGATAAATGGTCAGCACGTTAGATGAATACCATTTAGAGAAGGGACTGAGGTTTTCCACAGAGAGAGGCAGGATAAACATGAATGTAGCTGAGGTGAACACTAATGCTGCTTTAGTGTCAGACATTCCCAAACAGGCACAAGCTGTACACTCCCGCTTTCGAGAGGTTGATTGGCATGCTGGAGAAGGTTTTTCTTCAGGCCCCTGGGTATGCTCAAGCTAATAGGAGGCAACATACTAGCAACAAGCCACCAAAGATTGAGGGCTTTATGGACTAGCCTTGTTCTATATGTAATGACAGCTCTCACTCTGCTTTCATACACTGTCGAGAGAATAGACTTTGCTTCCTGTGTCACTTACCTGGCCACCCAAGACGTGAGTGCCCAGAGGGGAGACGTCCTCCTCACTACAACCAGCAGGGAAACTGAATGATCTGCGCAAGAGGGAGGATAGTGCAGATTAGGTGAGTGAGACTCCCACCTTGGATATGAAAGGCATTGAGGATTGTGAAACATTGTATGACACCTACAGCAGCATGGTGCCATCAAATAAGACACTGATTGTACAAAGGCTGCAAAGACTCCCGGAGACTGATAGTCTATTCCACACGGCTGTGACCACCGATAATGGACATGCTCTCAAAGCATTAGTGGACAGTGGATCTATGGCATGCACAATTAGTGAGGCAGCTGACAGAAGAATTTCCCAATCTGTCCCTAACATGGAAAGGAAATCAGCTGAAGACTTTGTCATAGTTGGTTGTGGTGGTCACCTTGTTACTCCATCTGCCATGTATGATCTTACTGCATCAGTTTATGGCTATGAGGTAGTAATTCTTCTTCTAGTTGTGCCAGGCCAGACTGATGAAATGATTCTCGGCAGCAATGCCATCAAGTGGCTCATTTCGCAGAGGAAAAAAACTGTAAGTTGCCAAAATATCACATCTCCTGTGACAAGTGTTCAGAGTGATAGTTTGCCCAGGTTGATGTCTCTGCTGTCCTCCTCAGATGAATGGAAAGGTGGAGCAGTGACTAACACAATTGGCACGGCAAAACTGAAAAGATGTGTAACTCTGCAGCCAATGTCTCAAAGTTTGGTGTGGGCGAAATTACCTGAGTCTGATTTCTCTGCAGTAGGGAGTACAGTCATCATTGAGCCCACCCTGTCAAAAGCCAGACCTGCACAAATTCTGGTGGGGAGGGTTGTCACGTCCTTATGGGGAAATGGCTGGGTTCCTGTCAAAATTGTAAACCCCACTGAAAAGCCACTCACCCTTAAAAAGAATGCAAAGGTTGCTGATGTGTCCCCCTGTCTTTCAGTGCAGGATTTACCAGATCCAGTTCGCATCCAATCCAGTGCACAGTACACACACAGCCCGTCGCCTGAGCCAAGGTCAGAGGAGGAAATGTCCCGCATCTTGAGTGACATGGGTTTGCAGGATTTGGACCTCTCATCTTGTGAGGTCTCTCTCGAGTGGAAAGATAAGCTGATGAAAATCATTGAGCAGTATGAATCAACATTTTCGAAGCACAAAATGGACTGTGGCGAGGCAGTGGATTTTGTGCACAGAATACACCTGGTTGAGGACAAGCCCTTCAGACTTCCATACAGGCGGGTTCCGCCATGCCACTATGACAAGCTACGGACTGCTCTGAATGACATGGAGGAATTAGGGATCATTCGCAAATCTCAGAGTGAATACTCATCACCCCTTGTCCTCGTTGTCAAACCAAATGGTGACCTTCGCCTCTGCAATGACTTCAGGTGGTTGAACGCAGGAACAGTAAAAGATGCACATCCATTGCCCCATCATACAGATGCCCTTGCTGCGCTTGGTGGAAATGTGTTCTTTTCCACAATGGACCTCACGTCAGGGTTCTACAATGTCGGACTGCATGAAGATGACAGAAAATATACAGCGTTCTCCTCCCCATTCGGTCTTCATGAATACAACAGGATGCCCCAAGGCTTGTCGAACAGCCCTCCCACTTTCATGCGAATGATGATGTCCATCTTTGGGGATGAGAACTTCACAAGTCTGCTATGCTACATGGATTACCTTATGGTCTATGCTCCATCCGAACAGGTTGCACTTGAGCGTCTACAGATGGTTTTCTCACGTCTTGCTGCCAACAACTTAAAGCTCTCCCCTAAGAAGTGCTATTTTCTACGCAGGTCAGTCAAATTTCTGGGACACATTATTTGTGAGGATGGTGTTAAGACCGACCCGAGTAAAGTGGAGGTTATAAATGATATGCAGGAAGCTGACTTGATGGAGCAAGATGGGCAAACACCGTGTGCTAAGAAAATCCGGTCTTTCTTAGGGATGGTTCTATATTACCACCATTTCATTGAGGGATGTTCTGTCAAAGCTAAGCCGCTGTTCAACCTCGTGTCTGAGCCTGCCACACCACACAAAAGAGGGAGAGGCCACAAACCAAAGTTTAAAAAAGGCTATGTCAGACTCTCTCCAACAGACTGGAATGATGAGTGCAAAGAAGCATTTGGAACATTGAAGTATGAGCTGGTGCACAGTGTCACTTTAGCACATCCAGATTTTAACACTCCATTAATTCTTGCAGTTGATGCCTCCTTTGATGGCATAGGGGCCGTCCTTTCACAGTTGCCTCCTGATGGAAAGATGGCCAGACCTGTAGCATTTGCTAGCAAGACACTTTCCCACTCTCAGCTGAACTATCCATCACATCGACTTGAGTTTCTAGCTCTTAAATGGGCAGTTTGTGACAAATTTAGCCATTGGCTAAAAGGGCGACATACATCTTGACTAAGCCTAGGTTGGATGCTTGTGAGCAGAGGTGGGTTTCAAAGCTCGCAGCATACAGTTTCGAACTGAACTATATCCCTGTTCCAAAGAATGTGGTCGCTGATGCATTAAGTAGAGAGCCATTTGTCCAGTCGTGCATGAGCCACCGTCTTGTGACTGAACCTTATGCGTTTTTATTGAACCACATGTCTGGGATGGTGGATAAAACAGTGCAGGATGCATTTAGGTGTACTAATAACTGCCAGGTGGTTGTTGATTAGTCCGAGGAAGTCGTCACCCAGTCTCCTTCTCAGGGGTCCCTGTCATCACATGACGTCTCAGCAGTGTTGGATGCACACAACACTGAAGGTGTCGGCCAAGTGAGAGGAACAGGACCAGCTGTTTTTCAGGTCGCTGGTGTCGACCAGACTTCCTCTCTACCAAAGAGTGAACTTGTTAATCTCCAAGAGCAGGATGATTTCATAGGCAGGGCTCTCCATTACATCCAGCGCCGCAGGAGACCCACGAGACGTGAGTGTGCTGCTGAGTCTCGCGGAGTGAAAAAATTGCTAAGACACTTGCCCAAACTCTCCGTCAAGGATGGCATTTTGTGCAAGGTGAAGAAAGACAGACAAATGAACAAGACAATCCACCAAATTGTGGTTCCAGACTCCCTTAAGGCCCAAGTTCTCAATGGCATACATGACTCAGCTGGTCATCAGGAACAGGCCCGCACACTTTCTCTTGCCAGGCAGATTATTTTGGATAGGAATGGAACGTGACATCATCAATCATGTGAGGAATTGCTTCCGATGTGTGGTTGGAAAAACACAGATAATTTTACTAAAATGTCTCATGCATTCCCGTGTAAAAATCAGTCAGCTAAGCAGGTCGCTCATCGACTTTGGAATGACTTTTTCGGCATATATGGTTTCCCCAAACGCATCCATTCAGATCAAGGAGCCAATTTTGAGAGTCAACTCATTAAAGAGCTCATGGAGGTAGCTGGCGTCCAGAAGTCACACACCACCCCTTACCATCCTATGGGGAATGGAGTTGTCGAGCGGTACAACAGAACACTTGGAAGCATGATAAGGGCCCTGCCTCCACATTCCAAGGCCAGGTGGCCACAAATGCTCCAAATGCTGACATTCTGTTACAATTGCACTGAGCATGAGACAACAGGCTTTGCACCTTTCTTTCTCATGTTTGGGAGAATCCCACGTCTGCCAGTTTATGTTGTGTTCCAGCATGCCCTCTCTAGCAGTGCTGTTGTTGACCATTGCGAGTTTGTTTCCCGCTTGAAACGTGACCTGGCTGAAGCTGCTCACATTGCCCGGCAGAACAGCCGGACTGAACAGGCGCGTCAGGCAAAGAACTACAACCGCAAAGCAAAAGGGTCACCTCTCACTATTGGTGGCAGAGGCGTGGGAAGGTATTTTGAGTGGGGGTGCTGAGGTGCTGGACTCCAGTGAACACTATTACGGGCACTATAGAGCACGCACAAAAAAACTCCCCACACGCAAACACACAGCACACCCGCGACTGTTACAATGAAGGCTCGATAATCAGCTCACGGCATATAGGCAGGGGTAAAGTGCTATTTTTTACGAGTGGGGAGCGGACCTCACCTCCTCTAGGGGGGTCCGGGGGATGTTCCCCCGGGAAGATTTTTTTTAAATATTGAAGTTAAAAGCATCAATCTGGTGCACTTTGAGAGCAACATTAAGAGATCTATGGATACATCTCTCAACACCCAGATGAAACACAACTGTAAGCAGATGTTCTTTTTCTTTATGGATATTTTACAAATCACTCCCCTTTCAAACTGTATTCTTGTTTTACTGCCATATAGTATTTCATAACTGTTTTTCCTTTATTCTCTTATTTTTTTATAACTATAATGATCATATGAAGGTGTGCCGCGGAAATAATCTTTTGAATAATTTTTGAACAAACCGTTTGAGACCCACTGAGATAACTTAGACTAAAGTTAACTATCTAAACACTCAGAGAGTCCTTTAGCTCACCTGAGCCCCTCAGTCTGAGAGGAGAGCTCTCCTCCAGCTTGTTGTGGAACAAACAGCTCCGTCCGTTAGTGCAGCTAGCTAACCAGATGCTAACAACACGGTCCCTGCTGCTGGCACCGGTCCCTCTCTCTCTCCCCCTCTCACACACACTAAATGCGCTATTTCCGCACACACACTAAATGCGCTATTTCCGCACACACACAGAGCCGCGAGCTTGAATGACACAAGCACACTTTTATTTCCATGCAACTCTCTGATTGGTCTGGTGTCTTGCCTCTGTTGCATTCACTGAACACGGGAAATTACAGTCCTGCCGTCCTTTCTAGTGTCTTGATGAGATTCACGTAAAGCACGGTTAATGTATTATATTATTGAGGTAGAATTGTCCGGGGCTACAGAAAAAACATTCGGGGCAGGCCAAAATATTATTTTACCAACAATGTGGAATGTATTGGCTACATATTACACAGATTATGCACAGCGAGAGCAGCAATAACCGTCAAATAATAATTCAGACAGGGGAGCTCCGCACCCCCTGCCTGCCGCTAGGGGGTGCTGCAGCGCCCTCAGCACCCCCCTTCCCGCGCCCATGGGTGACAGTCTTGCTTGCAAATCGTGGTGAGAGAGGGAAAAGAAAGATTGCAGACAGATGGGTTTCCACAGTTTATGAAGTGATCTGTGAAGCCAGGAATCAATGTGTACCGCATTAGAGACCCTGTGACGTAAAGGAAAAAGTTATTCACAGGAATCTCCTGCTTCCTGTGAGTTTTCTCCCCGTGGGAGGTGATGAAGATCTTGAGTCAAGCTGCTCTTCTGTCGCTGGAAGTGGACAAAGTGACCCAGTGGTTTCTCTTGCTGTACAGAACAGTGAGACGAAGACAGTTAACTGGCTCCTGCAGATGGAGGATGCAAATGATGGGGATGAGACAGCCAGTCAGCCTGATTGTTCTTCAGTTGTGGATGTGAGCACAGCACCTTCAGAAGCAGAAGAGTCTTTGATCTCACATGTGGTGTGTGAGGTTTTGAATCCCTGAGACTCTTTCGTTCGTGTTGCACAGTTGCCCTCCACTGTTGAATTTGAGGTGCCCCAAGATGCATCTTTACAGTCCTCAGCAGAAAGAGCTCATTGTGTGCCCTCCCCTGACATGGCAACAGATACACAACTAGGTGCACTCAAACAGGGCCATGTAGTTAGTGAACAGCCTCTTCCACTTTGCACTAGGGCAGGTAGACCTATAAAACCTCCAGCTCGACTCATTTGTGAAATTAATGAGCAGATTGTTGATGACTCAGTGTCAACAAGTGGTTCTGTGTTTTCTATTATGAGAGAGATATTATTTGGTTAAACTCCTGATAGTGATTATGGATATATATATAGCCTATAGCCTATATATGTTTTAGTTTTTTTTTCAACCAGTATTTGCACTGTCTTACAGTGTCCCTCAGTAATTTCAAGATGTAGAAGAGTAATGTTTATTTTATAAGAGGTGTACACGGCATCTTTTGTGTCTATGTTATGAAGGGGTTTGGCTAATCTCTTGCTGACTTGTTCCAAGTGGACAGTTTCAAACTGACTTAAACGAGGTTATGCTCAATTTCTACACAGCTTGTATTTTGTATCTCCTGTGTGTTTTGTTGTTTTTTGTGTTTTGCCCCAATTTAGCAGAATTTTAGGGGGGTGTATGTAACAGAGTTATAAAGGTTGGTGTAAAATCCGGGTTAAATTGGAGAATTACGCCATCTGGTGTTACAAACGCGTGCCTCTGTAGCTTTGTTACCGCAATGGATTGTGGGAGATTCTCATACTGCGCGAGGATCTTTTGAGAACACGCAGTGAAATAAACCAAAATATTCCCCAGCTCTGAGTAGTCTGTAGCCGAGGGGACAATACACCGGGGGTTACATAAGCATACCGGTAGTTTCTGTGGACCTGTCTGCCCATTTTGTGAGTGCACTGCGCGCGCGTGCGCACTTGTGTGGCATTGTTTGGACCTAATTAAAATAACGTCCCTCCAGTAAAAAAAATCCCCACTACACCACTGGTTATTATAGTACTGGGTAACTTATTTGGCATGTAACCTAGTTGACAATTTCCTTATTTTGACCAGTCTATGATTTTGACCCATCATTTGGTAGGCCTTGCCTGGATGACCACATGTCATTTTCTTGAACAGGTTAACATCACATTTGAACATATAATTGAATTAAAATCATTAAACCATTGTAAACCATAACAATGTACGTAACATTGATGATGGTCAATTAATATACTCATTAACAATGTGCTATTATACGTCAAATATTGTAAAGAATTAGAGGACAATCACCGCAGTGTGTTCAAAATGTCTGCCAAAGAGGAACATGGCATCATGTGATGCTGGTGACATGGTATTGGGACAAACCATTTTTGAGATAAAGGGGGGAGTAGTGTTAGTAACATTGTTGACAGAACTTTTTCGGACATTCATATATTAAGATATTTGAATTATTTAAAGGAGGAAATCAATTAAAAATATATTATTATTCTTTAGTATTTAGACTTTTGAAATAAATGAATAATTTGTTGTATTTACTTTAATGTTTTTTATTCATTATTTTGAAACCAAGACACCCTCAACTGAAAAATGGACATAGAAAAACTGACAATTTAAGAACATCATGAAACATTTCAAACTAAATAAAGCGTAGGATGCACTCTGTGTGTGTGATATAACATGCTTTCCAATAATAGGCTAAATATGATATTTTTGAAGAAAATAGTTAGAATAATTATAATTATCATGAATGGACATCAATGGACATGGACATTTTAAATTGTAGAATCACTCTACTATGAATGAACTCCCCTTTAGCTGTGTCTCTCTCTAACTCAGACAGTGTTCTCCTCCTGTGAGCTGGGGGTGTTTGATGTGCTGCTGGCTGCAGAGCGCCCCCTGTCTGCAGAGGAGATCAGTCAGGCCATAGGAGCCAGTCTGGACGGCACAGAGAGGCTGCTGGCTGCCTGCGCCGGCCTGCAGCTCCTCAACACACACCGGGACAATGGACAAGGTCAGCACTCCCATTCTTCAATAGTCTAACAACCTCTAACATTTTCAGACAGAATGTTTCTCTTTGCAGCTGCATGAGAGCATGGATATAGCAAATGTCGCAGAATTGCTTGCATACATCAGATTTATTTCAGAAGACAACTTTGTTGAGGACATATTATTTTACAAAGCACTGGAAGGTAAGACCACATGAAGAGACATTTTCCAAGTTTTAGATGAGTACATCATCTCAAATGGACTTGACTGGTCTCGTTGTGTGGGTGTGTGTTCAGATGGGGCAGTGGGGCTATGACAGGCAAAAAAAGCGGAGTGACAGCTTTGATCAGGCAGAAGGCCCCAAATGTAGTGGCAACACACTGCATGCTCCATCGCCAGGCACTTGTACACATAATTTTTTTTAAATTGCAACAGGGGTTCCCCGCCGGAGGATAATGCTATATGGGGGTCCTTGGCATGGCAAAGTTTGGGAACCCCTGCTCTAAATAAGTCAAGTGGTCAAACTTTGAGTAAATACAATGATTATAAAAAGACGATTTGAAAAATAACCCTGGTAAAACTGTTTCCTCACACTTGTTTCACAGATGAATGGAGGTACATAGTGGATTTGACTTAAAACAGTCAATCACCAGAATGTTTTATTTTTCTCTCTTGCTTTTCAAGGCTTCATTATTTATTTTATCATACGTGTTATACATTGTCAATTGCTCCCCCACCAACGTGCCCACCTCCCTATAATTGTCCTTGTCTCCAATGTGGACATAAATGATCAAAACATCTGCACTGATTCAGCCCCCTCCTCCTCTCTCTCTTCTCCCACCTGTTTCAGTGTGCTACAGTAACACAGAGCAGGCCAGTGTGTACCTGACCCGCTCCAGTCCTGTGTCTCTCTACCAGTCCATCCAGTACAGCTCCAGAACCATCTACCTCTGCTGGCACTACCTGACCGACGCTGTCAGGTCACACATGTTTTTTTTTTAAATTACAAGTTTTTCATTTTAAGCTTTAAAATGTCAGATCGCAATTTCCCCTAAAACAATGTCATGAACAACCAAAAATGTTCAGTGTAAATTGCAATGTTACAAAATAGGAAATGCAAACATTTGAGAATATTAAACAATCAATTAATTTACATTTCTTGTCCCTCGTGTGGGGGATTGTCTTCGCTCCCTCTCGAGGTGCTTTGCCTTTCAGATATCTTCAAAAGGACCTGTCGAATTAAACATGTATTTGTATAAGAAAATCTGTAGAGGACCAATATAGGTAACAAAATGTAACTTGAGAACACACAATGCTGCAAGGGGAGTCGAGCAGAAAAAAAACAAGAATCATATCAATGGGCTTTATAACTGCTTATAAAATACAAAGACATTGTTATTGTTAACAATTCCCTGGAATTTTGTTGTTCAATTAAATCAGTAAGCTACGATTAAAATCACGCACAGGTAGGGCTGGGAGAACTGCATGTTTTAGGATGTAGTCCTCCTTCTCTGTTTGAACAGTGGCTTAAATGGATTTTATTCTCATTGTCTGAGGGTGGAGAGACAGCGGCCCTTTGTGAGCAAAACTGAAAACAATTACCAGTTAATATGTTAATTAAGGAAGAAGACGCCCTCTTCTATGTGGGAATGTACCACTGAATCATGTGAATGTACCTAAAAATAGACCGCAAATTGATTTAAACATAGCATCTACCTGAACTGTGGAGATGAGATAAAGCTGAAGCAGAATTTAGAAATACCTATCCCACAATTTGTACACTCGAATTATAAACATATGTGTGAAAAATATATAACATACTGTATATAACACGTATCATGTTGTCATATGAATATGTTTGTCTTTTTTCCAGGGAGGGTAGAAACCAGTATGAAAAGGCTTTTGGAGTCAGCTCCAACGACCTGTTTCAAGCTCTCTACAGGTACAAAACAAACACCCCCCCCCCCCCCACACACACACACACACACACACACACACACACACACACACACACACACACACACACACACACACACACACACACACACACACACACACAAACACACACACACATTTTTGCTTATTTAAATTCCACTCCTTTCTCTCCATCGTAAGCCTGTCTGTCATCCTCCTCCCTCTAAAAAAACAACTGGTGGGCTTCATTAGGAGGCAGTGGGTGTGTGAGGGGGAGACAGCAGAGGGTTTGGTCGGTGATGTGAGGGCGCTTGCAGCAGATATATAGAATATCTCTGCCATTGTCCTTGAGGTCTCGTGTTTATGGTAACTAGTGCCCACAGTTTTAACGCTTCACTGATCTGCCGGTCAGCAGTTTTCAGGGGTCACACGCTCAAAGTTTCACACTTTGTTTGCTAATAGCTTTCGATGGGCCCGCCCGAGGCACCGTACTGTAGAACACTGCTGCTCCCAGGGGATCAGAGGCCGTCAAAACTCAAACGCAGTGCTATCCTCCCTCAGTATGATTTGCACAGCCATTTCACTTTGATGGAAGCTGATGTGATGCGCACAAATGGAGGATGAAACAGATGTTAAAACGCAATTTTCCATTATTACTTTACTCATGAAGCAATGAAATGTACCAACACCAATGTGCAGATGTAAGAAATTAGCTTCGCACACCAATATCATCTTTCTTTTTATTTATTTTTATTTTGTACATGTCATGCAAGTTATATTTGTATGTAGCTGCTTGTTGAGGGTTCTACATAAGCTGAACTATCTCTGTAATTGATTCATTTTGGTTCTCATTTTCTTTTGAAAAGCAGCTGATGATCTCTCAAAAACAGCCTCTTTAACAAAGATGGATGCAAAATGAGAATATTCCAAATATGAACCCTGCACACATAATGTAATACACCCTCGTGTAGATGAATTTGCAATTCAACTTTAATTGATTGAAAAAGAAAATACCCCCGGAGAAAAACTCTAACACCTGCGCACAATTGATTTAATTTGGAGTAGCAGTTGTTTGTCCCCGCTGATTTCCCCTGTGAATACTGTGGGTAAATTAGCAAGAGGGAAACAACCGCTGAAGTCATTCACTTCGTTCTTGGAGAGCCGGAGCAGAGCAGGAGGATCCGAAGCTGGCTGATGACTCAGACTCCTGTTTACTCATCGACATTTAGCCAGCCGTGTACTGCACCTGAATAATTCACAGCCCGGTCCCGTCTGCAGCTTCAACTCTCATACTCGAGAAAGCAGAGAAGATTGAAGTAAAGACTGGCAGCAGAGCTTTTGAGATTTCAAAAATATACAAGACATTGTATCTGAATACGTTCTACGGATGAAAACTTATCATCGTTTTGTTCAAAGCAGGTTGATGTGTGACATTGATTTAAATGTCATTTTATATATAGGCTATATTTCTTTATTTCAAATAGTTTGAGGGGTTTGATAAGTGGTTGATATGCTTCACTTGATATGGTCATTACATTGTTCATCTTAAAGTCCATTAAAATAAGTCAAACTACAGCATAAAATAAAGAAGTAAACACATAGTGTAACACATGTAACCCATTAAATGCTGAATGTTACATTGTTAATATTTTCATTCATTTAATCAACTAGCCTGATGCTGTGAAATGGACATATTGATGTATTCATTATCATATTATCATCATTACAATCAATGATAATAACAATGACTTTAACTGTACACAACCTTTCATGTGCTAAATGAAGCTCAAAGTGCTTAATGCACTAAATAAAACAGGCAATATATTTCAAATACAAAGAATATATTTCATAAAATGTAATAGCCTACAAATAATATAAAATATCTTAATAAAAAAATAGAAGTCAAAATGGTATTTGAAAGAACATATTCAAATATTTCTGATTTATTATTAGTTTGTATTTTCTTTGACAGAATCAAATCAATGTCACATTAGTCTAACAATTATAATTATTATATCACATTATTTCTCCAAGATATTGAAGTTGGATCAGCCCAATGAGATTCAACTATCAGTCAACAACACATTGGACGCAGAGAAATTAAAACAAAACATTAATTACAATCTCCATTTTTGGTAGAGGTCAAAGCATAGTCAAAGTGTACACTACTTTAAATTATATTTTTCTGTCCTTTCTTTTATTATTTGTACAGTAAATGTAGAGGCTAAAGCATTAAGACAGCTATAAAACACACAACAGAGATCAGGCAGCCATGATCCGTAACCCAGTCAGTGACAGAGATATGACAGAGACCTGTGAGGATGTTGAGAAGAACACAGGCAGACTGATCACAAACCACCATGATGTTACAACAATGTAAATCTAAGGACAGAGATAACCGAGTGAATGTAAATGTGCTCAGTCGGGGACAAAAAGGGCTGCAGATGTTATCGTTGGGGGCATTCGATAACTTACATCCAAGATGCTCTCAAATTAAAGCTGACAGTCTGCTGTTTGGCCTTACAGTCATTTTTATCTTTTCACATCCGATGTAATCAGTCTGAAGCCGCAACAATGAGTCACTTTCAAAGTTCCCCTGGAGGTCAGCTGGAGTCTGGTCCAGTGGATGGCTGATCATTTTGCTGCAGTGAAGTTTAGATGAATACAAGTTTAGTGTTGCAGAACAGATGATACTCAGAGTGTGTGTAAATGTATGTGTGTGTATCGTATAGTATGTGTGTGAGTGAGCAAGAGACAGGGTGTAGCAGAATAAAAGAGCCTGTGGTGACTGCTGCTGCTCTGAGGAGTCTCCACCTCATCACCCAGCACTCTGTCCTGCCATGGGGCTATAAACACACACACACACACACACACGCACGCACGCACGCACGCAAGCATGCACGCACGCACGCACGCACGCACGCACACACGCACACACACAAACACACACACACACACACACACACACACACACACACACTGTGTCGCTACTGGGAGAAACTTTGTAGATGATGAGAGGCTCTCTGTGTGTGTGTGTGTACGTGTGTGTTTGACTCTTTATTGTAGACAAAGAGTAAGTAAACTTGACAGCTTACAGAAAATAAATGTTGCCTTAATACACAGAGATTGAAATGAAAGAAA
>NC_136904.1:75956882-76176882 GCF_949606895.1 Notothenia rossii
AAGAAACAAAGAAACATGTACACAAATGCATGCGAGCCTACCTGCTGAGCCAGTGCGTAGTTTTTTCCTGATGTAGATACACTTTTAATGGATAGCAATGATAAGTAATCGAAACACAAACATATTCATTTTATTACTATTTATACAGGGTAAACAATTATCTGTAAATATGTGGCAAGGTCATACACTTTTGAAATAATGTGATTACAACAGACCCTGTTCCTTTATGTAACCCACTAATAGAATCATTGTCTTATTACTGGAAGCCTTGTCAACAGAATGAATGGCTTAGAAATTCAGTGCATTCAAAATGTGTGTGTGTGTGTGTGTGTGTGTGTGTGTGTGTGTGTGTGTGTGTGTGTGTGTGTGTGTGTGTGTGTGTGTGTGTGTGTGTGTGTGTGTGTGTGTGTGTGTGCGTGCGTGCGTGCGTGCGTGCGTGCGTGCGTGCGTGCGTGCGTGCGTGCGTGCGTGTGTGTGTGTGCGTGTGGGTGTGTGTGTTTATAGGGGATTTCTTCAAAGACTCCCTGCCAGAGGCTGACCTCTACATCCTCGCCAGAATCCTCCACGACTGGACAGACGAACGCTGCATAGAACTACTCACTAGAGTGTACAACGCCTGCAAACCAGGTGTGTGTGTGTGTGTGTGTGTGTGTGTGTGTGTGTGTGTGTGTGTGTGTGTGTGTGTGTGTGTGTGTGTGTGTGTGTGTGTGTGTGTGTGTGTGTGTGTGTGTGTGTGTGTGTGTGTGTGTGTGTGTGTGTGTGTGTGTGTGTGTGTGAGGAGAGAGAGTGAGTGAGACAGTGAGTCTCTCTGTTTGTCTGTCTTTTTTCCTCTCAGCGTGAAATGAGATGGCAGATTGTATCCCACAATGCAGCTGATCCCAGCAAATCTGTCCTTGTGACTTTGATCAAAGACAGACGCACACACACACCCAAAGCAGCAGGCGCTATGAGGAGGCCGAAATCCCTCTTACGTGTTTTAATAATGGGAATTGGTGTGTGTGGTTGTGTGTACAGAGGAAATAGTATGGAAAACAAAGGAATAAACCAAGCAGGGAGGCCTTGTTGCATTGAACAAAGAAGAAGTCGTAGTATGAAATAGTTTATCTTTTTATTTTCCTTTTCAGAAGTTTTAAAATGATATAAAAAGAAATACCCAGATGTTTCTCATTAAATTAATGAGGTTTTATTAATCCACCATTACTGCAGTGCAATGAATTAACTGACGACATTAGTTACACCTGTGTTGGTCTACATTACATTACATCTCACTTGTTAGACGCTTTTATCCAAAGTGACTAACATACATGCAATACTGTGGGCAATCCCCACGGGAGCAATTTGGGGTGAAGTGTCCTAGACATGAATACTGCAGTGGGGATGGTCCCCTGATCCGAAGATCAACACATTATAGACCACTGAGCCACAGCCTCCCTAATCAAAATGTCTGCTGTTAAAGGTCACCTATTATGCAAAATCCACTTGAGCTGATCAGATTTGGGCCACTTTATGATGTCCTAACAATTTTTTGGGCTTGTTTAAACATTAGCCGCCCCCCCCCTTATTACCTGAATCTCCTCCTAGAGCACCATTGTGTTCTTTTTAACCAAATATCTCTCAGAGGGGCGTGGGGAGTGGCTCCTTATTTTCATCTAAAGTCAAAGAGAGAGAATCAGCACTTTTGAAGCAGGGCTGAAACAGAGGGGATTATGGGATGCGACAATGCATGATCTGGTATTTTCGAGCCAAACACTTCAGATACATGTTTTGAATATATCTGAGAACTATAATATATTGATGTAAAACAGTATAATAGGGTATACTGAGGTCTATGAGAAGCAGAGAAGCTATCGCTAGCTAGCTTTGCCACAACAATCAGTCAGAGGAACACGCACAAAAGAAATAATATGAAAAAACGGAAAAAAATACCCAAAATATCAAAAGGCAGGAGTTATAAAACAAAGCTGACGTTGGGGTTGGTCCTGCAGGAGGCGCTGTGTTGCTGGTGGAGGCGTTGCTCCATGAGGACGGCTCCGGCCCGGTGACGGTGCAGCTCTACTCCCTGAACATGCTGGTGCAGACGGAGGGGAGAGAGAGGACAGCTGCTCAGTACGCTGCCCTGCTGACTGCCTCCGGATTCACTGGCACCCAGCACCGCCTCACCGGGAAGATCTACGACGCTGTGCTGGGACACAAAGAGACATGAGACCCACAGAGGAGGCTTATACCTGCATATGTGCCAGCACTGAATACTCACACTACCTTGGAGACAAATATGCTACTGCTGTTCTATTTCTAGATTAATTTCTTTAAAAAAAAAAGTTAAAATACAAATAAAGGTTTATTACACTGTATGACAACAACACATTCTGTATCTGCTTTTGCACATCCATTTCTTGTAAATTAGCATATTTGGTAACTGTGAAAACAACAATAAAATGACCTTAGCCTCAAAACATCAGCTAGGAACATAAGGCCCCGTCCACACGGAGACGAAACGGGTGTTATCGTATGAACGGTTCGTCCACATGAGGCCGTAACGGAACCGCGGAAACGGAGCCCTCAAACGATAATGCATCCCAAAGTGGGAAGGTCTGGTAACGTAACGCTTGCGACACCGTGTGTACGCCCTAAACGATCATAGCCCCGCCTCTCCCCACCCCTCCTTCTCACCCGCGCGTCACCCGCGCCATTGCTGCTGCGTTTCACAAACAACAACAACAATGGCGGATCACAGGGTTGCGTTCGTGCTCCAGACGCTTCGGACCATGCTACAGATGTTAGGGAAAAATCTACAGCTCCTCTACCACAACCATCAGCAACAAGTGGACATAGAGAACTACATGAACTACATGTTGCTAAAATGTAGTTCTCCGCGGTGGATTTAGCTGGAGAATAACCAGAAGGGCAACCAGGCAACCATGCTGCTTTTGATTTATTATGTGACGGAAGTACAGCGCCACTTACAGGCCCGGCATATGTACTACAGCGTCTCCAGCGGGTCGAACGGTCTCGTGTGGACGGACACATTTCTTGTGCCGATTCCGCATGAACGGAAGACTTTTTTGATATCGACCTCGGTTCGTTTTCGTCTCCGTGTGGACGGGGCCTAAGTCTGACTATAAGTAGTGTTAAAGTTGGCTGATGACTGACCATTTACTGCAATTGACACTTGGCCTGCTAAGCCCGACCCCCGCTTCTATAGTCAAGCCGTCTAACTACAAGTGTCATTAACAACACTCCCTAAAGATCTATTTAATTCCTGGATAAACAGAAAAGCAATCTCAGGGGGGAGGCAGACAGAAAGAGTGTACACATTTTGTATAGGATAAAAACAGGATGTCAAACTGAGGGTGACATGTTCAAGCTAAAACTTAGTTTTCAGTTGCTCTTAAAATACCCTGTGTGAAGAAATACCAGAAACGTGACAGAATTTTGGGCCCAAGCCCAGTAAAGTAAGAATCTAATCCCAGAGCATTGTGATTCTGCTGTGAATGATTAGCTGCTCACTGCAAAGGTTGACCTCTATTAGATGATGTGCAGTGACTGCTTCCAGTCTCATTGCTGAGAAGATGAACTTCTTTACATATCTGTTCTCATAACTCAGTCCTTAGCCCTATCTTCTGAACCCTTTGCCCCGCTCTGTTCTTAACAGCCTAGTAAAGCTGTCTTTTTGCCATGTTCTTCGTAATGATGGACGCGACTCAGTAAATCTTCTTTACAATGAGCAATCCTATCTTTTACCCCCACCCCCCGTAACCTCCTCCGCAGACATATCATCCTTTCATTAAAGCTCAGCCTGTCAGTGTGCTCCACCTCTGAGGTTTGAACCGATAAACAGGCTTTCACACAAGTATTTGTGGATATAATTCAGTTGCACTAATATTAACTGTCATTTATTAGGCATCAAATGACCATGCCAAAAGACAATTGCACAACATATCAGTTGTCTGACTCCTCAGCTAAAATCATAATCAGACAACATTACTGTCTGCAGACTGCACCGCCACTGGTCACTTCCCTGTCTCCTTTCTATACACCCACTCATTCTCACTGTCCTATCCTCGCCTCTCTTTCTTTTCCTCACAGTAATTGTGAATTAATCAGACTTCAAAGTGCAACACATTTGAATTTATGTCAAATCTGTGTGGACAGATTTACAGAGAGTCGGTCTAATGAAGGGAATGAAGTGCCCAGGATGAAGACAGTTTGACTTGTGTGGAGACAATGATAGTGCCCAGAGAAACGGGCAGTGTTCCCAATGTCAGGGTGGGCACAACCTGGTGTTGAGGCTTTTGAGAATGATATCCTTTCTTGAGGATAATTGCTATTTCAGTTAAAATAGCAAACGTAGAGGTAATATTAAGTCCTTTGAGATATGAGGTGGAATTTTAATTAATTCAAATCTGCTATCATCCGCATAACCTGATTTAACCTTCCAGAGGTAACTAATCCTCCCATCACACTAAAACCAGATTAAATAAGGATGAAGAATTTTCTGTGTTTTTTAAGTTTCTAAAGTTTGGGTTTATCTTATGATAGAAAAGTACAAAAAGTGAATTTTCTCAAGATAAAAATATCCGCAACTACTGGAAATCAATGTTTTGACACTTCAAATCAAATCAGAACTTATAATTAAAAGAAAATATGAGAAGTTGTGTTAAGTATTACAGCAGGAAATATTTTAACTCTTTGTCGAATGGTACAGCTTTAAAGTCAGGACGTCAGAACAAACGTCACTGATTTCCCGCCCTCTGCTGAGGAAAGAATCAGCTGTAATTCTCCGAGAGTATCTCTTCAAGTGCTTTCCCCCTCGCTATTCGTCAATGATTTAGACTTGGGTCAATATTTTCCACTTCAGCAGAGAAAGGTGTAGACATTTATCCTCTCTACTTCTCAGTTCCATTTCCATTTCCACACTTTAAAAATAGGGAACTGTGACTGAGAAGAGGAGAGATGGGTAATCTGAGCACTTCTACAATCCCCAAACTGGACACACAGCTCATGTCCGGCCTGAGAAAACACAGAATCCTAAAATAAAACGAAGGGATGGAAATAGGGAGTGGGTATGATGCATGTAATTTAACCAAAATGTCCCTGGTTTTGTTCCAGATAGCAACCATGCTTCCAGTAAAGAAGGAGTCAATATTGATAATAAAGCAAATTCAGCATTGCATATGTATGTGTATGGTCTTAATCCTCACATCTATTCTCTCGTATGGAAGCATGTTCCTCTTTGGAAAATAGATTAAAAGTTGGTTATAATTATGACTTACGGTCATGTGCGTGTGATGTGCGTGTTGATGAAATAGCATATTGGGAATGGTGTGTGTGTGCGTGTGCGTGTGCACGTGCGTGCGTGCGTGTGTGCGTGCGTGTGTGTGTGTGTGTGTGTGTGTGCGTGCGTGTGCGTGTGCGTGTGTGTGTGTGTGTGTGTGTGTGTGTGTGTGTGTGTGTGTGTGTGTGTGTGTGTGTGTGTGTGTGTGTGTGTGTGTGTGTGTGTGTGTGGTGTGGTGCTTATTAAGGCTTCTGGCTCTTTTGTTGAAGTTGTTCTTTTTTCGTTCCAAAGTTATCACAGGAAACATCTTCCAACTTTGGATTTTTTTGGTGTGCCATTAAAATTAATATATATTTTTTTCTTAACAATGATTTTCTAAACCATATTGCTCTTAGTTAGTTTAACCAATTGCATATTATGTTTTACATTGATTATAATATAAAAATGTAATAATAATAATAATAATAATCAATATCCCTTGTTTTGTGCGTATGAATGTTGTAGTGTGTATGATATGTTAATTTAATGGACAATAAAGTATTCTGATTCTGAATCTAACCTGACAACTCTTAGTATTTATAGTATTTAGCTTTCATTTGTTAAAAGTAAGACAGCCCTTTGTTTGGATAGGGTTAGGGTTATTTTGGAAAGAGTGTCATGTTTAAAAATAATGTTTTTTTGCTGCATTACCCATATAATGAACATATTAATATCTAATACCTTTTGTCAAGCATATCTTTAAAACACATCCATAATTTGTTTCTGCATCAGGTTGTCAATATTTCAGAGTTTCATCTCCGAATTTCATCCACCTGTGTTGCTATAGTAACCTGATGTGACAAAGTTTTGCTGGGGAAAAAACTTAGTTGACCTTTTGTGCCATGAACTATGTATTTAGTATTTCAGTCACATGGTCTTCAAATGGGGAACAGAACACAGATATGAACTGCATAGATGTGTTCATAACAGCAGGAAGTGTCAGAGAGACAGAGGAAAAAAGTGGGATGAGCAGAGAGAGAGGTGATCTGTCATTTTATCACAGCCATGGTAAGAACACACACACACACACACACACACACACACACACACACACACACACACACACACACACACACACACACACACACACACACACACACACACACACACACACACACACACACACACACACACACACACACACACACACACACACACACACACACACACACACACAGAGAGACACTCACAGGCATGCACGCAAGCCCACGCCCATCACGTCTCACACTCAATAAAAATGTCTCTTGGCTCTAAGGCGTGCTTTGTCACTTCCAAACACTTCCATAATTCATGGGCCTTTGACAACAGTATTGAACTGAGAACAAAGATGTCTGCCCTGCAGGCGACACACACACACACACACACACACACGCACACACACACACACACACACACACACACACACACACACACACACACACACACACACGTGCGCACACACACACACACACACACACACACGTGCGCACACACACACACACACACACACACCAAACCCACACAGGCGGATAAGGTAGAAGGAATGTTAGTAGAGACCTTGGAAGATGTGATGAAGCTCTGCTGTGTGTGTGTGTGTGTGTGTGTGTGTGTGTGTGTGTGTGTGTGTGTGTGTGTGTGTGTGTGTGTGTGTGTGTGTGTGTGTGTGTGTGTGTGTGTGTGTGTGTGTGTGTGTGTGTGTGTGTGTGTGTGTGTGTGTGTGTGTGTGTGTGTGTGTGTGTGTTATCTCCACTCGATAATGACTAACCCCTCTATGTTTGCCCTCCCTTATCTCTGTCACTAACTGTTGCTTCTGTTTTTTGTATGTTTGTCCTGCCCCTTAGCATGACTAAATAGAGACCGTCTAATGCACACACACTAACACTCTGTCAGACATTTTTTAGCCACAAGGTTGTCACTTCTACTCATGGAAACTTGTCACACACCCCCATGCAGCCTACCCAGAAAAAGGTCCAGAGATAGAAATACCTCATGCCCTCCAACTAAACCAAACCACACACCGCCAACTATTTGTCCTTGTCAAAGTGATTTGTTCTAGCAGGAAAACTCAAATTGTAATGCACACTCATCTAATAAAAAACGATTGACATTTGGATGTAGTAAACTAAAACTAACTCAAATGTGACAGTTGTAATGACATATGTCATGAAATGCAACGTTTTTTCAAATGTTTCTTATTAAATTGATGATTAACCATCAGCAGTGTGGGCAAATGTCAACTATGCTGTATGCGGTTGCAAAAAGGGATTGATGGTGTTTTTAAAGTTGATCAAGGGGAATATCTTGAAAATTATGAAAAAAACCGCATTATTTCTTATTTATTAGCTGACAACGATACATACAATGAAAACACGACTCCAGAAAGTCCGGCTTCTTTCTCAATGTGTTGGAAGGGTGATGCATTGGCTAAGGGATAAACCATAGAGTAGATCTGAATAAGTTATTGTTCATTTTAATTAACCTTGAAAGAGCCGAGTGCCCTTCTAAGTTGTCTTTAAATCAGTTTTATTAGCTATCATTTACGATGCCTATCACTGAAAAAACTGAAACGGTTACTTTAATTAGCAATCATATTAAGTTGAACCTATTTGTTATATAAACGTAATATTATTGCTTTAAACTAACCTAATGCAGTTGTGCAAAATCTGTTGACATAATACATTTAATTACAGTCAAGGTTTCAGTTTTTTCAGTGTATCTTTAATTTTAGCTTGCTTCATTAGCTGTATCAATACTTAAGGGTTATTCTTTTTACTAACCGTGACAACAATAGAGTTGGTAGTGTCTGTTTTCCTCATTTTCTTTCTTGTTATTTTTCCTTGAGGGATTAGTTTTCAGCATTTTCTACAGGCACGAACATATTATAATTCTCATTTAGATGTGCGTGACATTCGCGTCGCATGCATTCCTGCCATAGAGTGCGTGTACCTTGTATTCTTCTGTGATGATTAGTCAAATTAGGTCTGTACGAGCCGGAGTAATTCCTTCCCTGGCAGCCATTATCAGCCCAGTTGCAGCAGCTGTACTGGGTACATTGTTCTCTTTCGGAGATTCCTCAATCTTGTATAACTGATAGATTTCAGCATTTAGTGCTGTTGAAAACTGACATATACTGATGTCCTCACAAACTTTGTGACATCTGATCCACTTTCTCCTTTTGGTGTTACCTATAAATGTCACTGAGGTAAAATGTTTTGAGACATTAATGAATAATATCAGCTTATACCGCGATGGCAAAAAAGCCTGATATAAATCTCGTACATGGCATGCATGGGTCAAATACTGAGACATTATGGTTAAATGGATTCAGTTGCCATAGGTGATTACTCACAGGAGTATCTGGCCTTTATAAAAGAGCACAGTTTGTTTCAGCCAACCACAGCCAGGCAGATTAACATATTTCCAATGATTGTTTTCATTAGAGTGTAAATGCCAGGGTGCCCCAGCCCTTGTCCCTGAGGGAATCAGAGCAGGCGAAGCAAACAGCCTGTTTGACGGGCAGGAAGGTAATAATCATGATGCGAAGGTATATCTGTAAGCCTGACTCCACATGCAAAAACATGCACCTCTCATCCTACACTCACTTCTACATATTACTACAGAGAGCCACTAATCCGTATTATACTGTCAAATTAGAACATCCACATGGGGAATGACTCTCATTCATTCAATATCCACGGATTATTAGCCGGGTCCACTCCTTTTCAGAACTCTTTCAACTCTGTCTGTTACCAACAACTTTCCCTCAAAGGCAGGGAAAGATTCAGCTATTTAAAAAATACAGAGCCAGTTTAAACCCAGTAACAACAGAACTTTCCCTGGCTGTGCAGTATAGGGGGAGATAGCACTATGTCTGACAATGACACAGCAGGGGTACTGACATTTTGGTTTATTTTTTACCAACTCTTCATCTGAGACGGGAAAACTTCCCTTGAATCCTATCCCACAAACGCCTGTCAGATACTAAACATTTATTCATAGAGCTGATTGTGATGTAAGCCTCATTGAAACTCTAAATATTGCTTCCTATAACAGCCTGTTGGTCTCTTTCGTCACGATAGCTAGAGTTAACATTTCAATGGATGTGAATTGCTCTTCCATACAATATATCCCAACAGTAGCATCACATTTTACGACTAACAGGTGTAAAATTGAACATGTTGTGTTTTCATTTCTGAAGTATGCCTAAGGTTTTTTATTAATGGAAAAAGACAAAGCTAAAAGTGCATTTTAGTTACAGTCTTCACTGTTATTGATGGTAGATAACCCACCCCAGCGACATAAGAAATACCCATGCCTATAAAAGCAGGCCTTACAAAATAGCACTTTACATTTTGATAACCTAAATGTATTAAAAGTTTTTTTTAAATGGTTTAGTTTATGTACTGTATCCTTTATTTAACCATGAATTCCATTTAACCCCAAGTTAAAAGTTTAATAAAAATAAAAATCATTAAATAACCTACGAAAAACACACAACAACAACAACACAATACATTCAAGGGATCGGAGGCTTAAAGATTCAAGGCAAAACAATACAAAATAGAAATAATTGTTATAGAAAAACTGTTTTTAACATTTTTTTTTTTTTTACACAGACGTCTTGGCTGCATGTGTGATTTAATACTGAGATATTGCTAGAGCTGCATAGACCAGGTGAAATATCGAATATAGAACATATGGAAATAAAGGAGAAGCACTTCTGTCCTTGTATTGCATGATAAAGCTAGTAAGCCATATTCTCACAGCAGGACAGCGACGTGCAGTCAGGGTGTCATACTCCAATGTAACGGAAAAACAACTAAAGAAAAACTAAATAGTAATAATAATAAAATGTCTCCACTGATCTATGATGTAAGTGTGATTAAAGTATGATTCCAATTGCTTTTTAAAGTCAGAATCAGCAAATTTGCCAAGCTCCGCTACAACTACGGGTAGCGATGAGAAGTGAGGCAGGGACGAGCTCTGCCTCTCGTAAACCCACAGTAACTTGCTGGAGCGCGGGCACTAATTTAGCGCGGGCACTTAATTTGTGAGCGCGCTCAAGCCAGTTACTGTGGTGTGAGGTGAGGCACATATGAGCTCTGCCTCACCTCAGAATGTGTCACCCCACATAAACTGTCTGGAAAGCGGGCCCTAAGCGCATGCCTGTTACCATCTCACTGTAGGTCACCAATGTAATGTTTGTAGATCCCTTTATTAAATTTATCCTCGCCATCCATAGTCTCTAAATAAGTTATTTAACGTATATATGATATTTAGGCTCGCTGGTCTCATCATATAACGGCAATGAAAAAAGCAGCAGGAGAGGCAGCCATAACCTCTGCCGCACTGAAGGGGGCGCACGTGAGCCCACAGGTTCTTGCTACTGTTATTCTACGCAGAGACGGGAGACATAAACAACAAACTAGACTTTTGAAACTGCAGGAAGATGAGAGGCGAAGTCCCTCCCTTTCCGGGGGAGCTCATGGGACCCCGGAAGCGGAAAATTATACATTGAATTCAATGGAGAGAGAAAACGTATCTTTTGATCCCGTTTGAATTGTGCCACGAACTACACATAGGATGTTTGTCAATTTAAAAGAACATTTTGCAAGTCAAAAAAATAAAAATGTGTCGTAAAACTGTGAAGTAACACATTTTTTTGTGTTAAGCCGCTCAGTGAACTACATGTCTCTGGTCCCGCACAATACGCGTCACCAACACAAAGATGGCCGTCACGTTGGCACATTTCACCTCATTCTTTCAGAATGAGAATAAAAGTATAAAACGAGGTGAAAATCACTATAAGTCTGGGCATGTTGAGAGCTGTACATACACGAAAGGGGAGTTAGTCGGTTCTGTAAGAGCCAGCATGCGGGACCGGCTTTACAAGGTTTCGGTGAGTAACATAAGTGCAATGTTTAACGTTAATGTCAGTCAATAAGGAGGAGAATGAAAAAGAAGATGATGAACCACAGACCCGGCATATAATGACTGCAGTGTGCAGGGCTGTATTTATGTTACTGTTATCAATAGCATTAGTTGACTGAGAAAACCGTCAAGAAAAAAAGTTTAGCGATGTTACGAGTCGACAAGCATAATATGAACCACGGCTGTGATTGACAACCTGGACAGCCAGTCAGAAGCTAGAATGCCAACCTAGAGAGCCAATCAGAACCTAGAACGGGTGTACTGTATACGGGTGTGTATGCTGTGGATAACATTAGTGTTCACAAGAACAAGGTACACTCCCGTGTTTTGTTTTAGTTGCTCTTCAGATTGAAGCGGCCAGTTTTATATCGACTATATGTGTGATCTCCTTTTTACATCTCGTTGTGTCATTTGAGTTTATTTGCTGTGTGTAGATTCAAGGATTTTGGTTATCTTGTCAATTTGTTTGGTTATCTAGGCACAGCTGTGTGTGACTCCCTCTGGTACACTGGTATGTGTTTTCCTAATGTAGAGAGCATTGATTAATTCATAAACTACACACTGAGTCTAGATCCTGACCAAATCCTTTTTTTTTTATCAAATGTTTTTCAAAAATGTAATACACATAAAAAAAAATACAATGTACAATCACAACCAATACAACACAAATTACAAAAAATACAGAAAAAACCAACAATAACAACAATCAGACAAGAGGACAAAACTATGGAAAAATAAACCCTCCCGCCCCCAGATCCGGACCATCCTTGTATTGCTCATTCAATCTATTATAGCATGTTAACAAACATGGTACTTACTTTATTTGTACAGATCTACATGGGAGAGGATGGCGCGATGCAGAGCGCTGTCTGTGGTTGTGCACGGGGGATGTACAAATGCAGCCACGCTGCAGCATTGGCAATATTTGCCATGTGGCAGATCAGCTCCACAGAAGTTGAGTGCCAGTGGAGGAAGCCTGGCACTTCAAAAGTAGTCCAGCCGGTGTCTCAACTCTACCAACAGCAAGAGGAGACCTACAACCCACTGGCCAGAGACATCGCCACTGAAGAAGTAGACTGGTTCAGGTCTGCACTGAGGGGCGCAGCGTGGCATGGCATGGCTTTTGTCACCTGAGCCAGAGCTGCAGCCTCAACATCAGGCCATTTTCAAAGTGCCGGAGCTGGTGAAGGAGCATGGGGGTTGGGGGCTTGAGGCAATTCTTGCCTCAATGCGACTGAGCAGAGACCAGCAAGCTGCCATCCAGACAGCCACCGTAGGACAGCGGACAAATCCTCAGTGGCAGTTACACAGACAGGGCAGGTTGACAGCCAGCAATTTTGGTGCTGTGCTGAGGTCGGGACTTTCATCCACTCCATGAAGAGGGTGCTTGGGGGGTACAATTTAGACGGAGTCATGGCTGTCAACTGGGGAGTTGTAAACGAGGTGTATTTGGCCAGTGTGTTTGGCCTTTTAAGTGTGACACATATGTAGTGATAAATGCTTCACTTGACCACTGTTCCTAAATAAAAAAAGTTTTCTGCATCGTCGAGCACAGCTGTATGTTGAGTGTCAGCTTTGCTTGGTTCATCTTACTGGGGGCAGCTACATGGATGTTGGTGCAGTCCACAATCATTTTGCAGTTGAAGGCAGAATGAATTTATTATTGACTCAGAATGAAGCACAACTTCATGTCATACAATACATTGACTTTATTTGTAATTGTGTAAAAAAATAAAGCATTGATTAACAAGCAGGACCTGCAGGAACAGAGAACGGTGATGGATGGAGCTGGGAAGAGAGAAGAATAAAGAAAACAGATCAACTTTATTATCGGATATTAAAAATTCAATTTCAAAACAAGTTGCCGCTCCTACAGTTTTCTAGTATGTAAAGATGATTTCACATGACCTATGCAAAATATCACACTCAATACATGTGTGTCTCTGGGGGGTGCATTGTGCCTTTGATGTATATAAATAATATACCATAACCAAATACTATTACGTACAGTGGAAATCAGGTTGCCAGAGCAGGTCAGTGTGCATGTTCCTCAGGGTCTCAGCAGTTACAGGTGAGGTAAAGAAAATAAAAGAGAAAAAGGTCAGTAACAACACTTTAAAGTAACAACACTGAATAATTATCTCTTTTAATAATTTTCTCTCAGTAATCACTCAACTACTGTCTTTCCAACAAACAGATTGACTCACTCTCACTATCATCACAATGAAACACGTCCAGAAGAATGTCATGCAAAGCTGCCTGCCTGCCTGCCTTCCTTCGACTCTCCCTGAACTGCTTCCTTAGCACCCGGTGGAGGGCGCAGTAGGCTACTCTTCAAATGTTTCACGAAATACTTACCATGATGACTACTCTTACTGTTTAACATTTTGGTGTACTTCATGTAATACAATAATAACTTCATGGTAAGGCTACTAAAAATGACAAGGCTTAGTAATGTAATGCTAACTAACGTGCTCGCTACTCGTCGCTACTAGCTAGGTAGCTAACTTGACTATGTTCCATGCACAACATGTATATTAACTATGATATTACCTGATATGTCTGATCCAGCGACTCCTGGTCCTTTCATCAGACGGGAAGCGATAGAACGAGCAAGTGGTATGATCACTTTTGTGATTACAACATGGTACAAAGCACACAGGCATCTTGTAAAAGTGAATTTATTGGAGCAATCTCTTATATTTATTTGAGGGAATAAATCAGTTATGAAATCTTCTTCTTCGCTTTAATTACGAGTCTCAACCACTTGGAGCATTATTGCCTGTGACATCACATACGCGACCCAGAATGGGATTTGGGATTTGTAGTCTTTGTAGTCGCGTATTTTTCATAATCTTATATTTCAACAGTTTTACGACAAAATGTGACTTTTTTGACATGGAAATGATTGTTTAAGATTGACAAACATCATATGTGTAGTTCGTGGCACAATTCAAACGGGATCAAAAGATACGTTTTCTCTCTCCATTGAATTCAATGTATAATTTTTCGCTTCCGGGGTCCCATGGACCGGAAGTAGATGGGCGTGACTTCGCCTCTCTATAGAGATTGTTGTCTAGAAGGAGAGCATGGACTTAATCTTCAAGTCAAGGTAAGACCACAATTGTAATGAAAATGGGATCTTACTAAGAAAGAACAATCCAATATTTAGATTTTGGGTATCCTTTTGTTGAACGGTCTGTTTAAAATGAATTGAAGCGTCAGACTAAAAAAGCTTTTGAAAATAACCGAATATTTTGATTAAGGTCAAAATATAATATTTGTAAATCTGACTCTGAAAGACTCAGTGCCTCACCAGCCATGAAGCTCACCGCACGTCACTGCAGCAGGAGGATCAGTTTTTGTATCCCCCCATAATCCCTGTTTGGATGCTTTCTATAGAAAAGCATAGCCTACTTGGACAAGCATCAGAGGTTCGATTTGTGCTTTTTATTTTTACAATAAATTGGACTTCACAAGAAATAAAATTTCAGGATTAAGACTAATCTTTTGGAAAATGTATATATCCTATACTGTAAATAGATTATATGTATACATGCACATAGTAATATTTAGTATGTATTTATTTGCATTATATCTGTAGTCAACCTAAAGAACACTGTCACGGAGGTGATCTCTGGGCCCATAGATCTCGGCCTCCGTTACGGGTTGTATAGATTCATTGTGGTTGATAGTGTTCCCCTTCCCCCTTGTCTGTTACGGCTGATTGTGTGCACGTGGTGCCCTGTGTTGTCTCCTCCCCCCTCACCTGTGTCTTGTTGGTTTGATTAGTCTGTGGGTATTTAGGCTCTGTGTTTCCTGGTAGTGTGTGTGAGATCCTTGTGGTGGCTGGTGGCTGGTGGCTGGTGGCTGGTGGCTGGTGGCTGGTGGCTGGTCACGTGGGCAGCAGATTGAGGCTGTGTCATATGTTTATAATGTAATAAATTCCCACACCGGGTTGTATTTTGGATGTTCTGCCTCTGCCTCCTTGCTTGGTCTGGGCCGCTCAATTGTCGGCTTCACAAACACACTTGTTTTTTTTGGATAATTATGCTTTTTATCAGAAAAGAGTTGCAGAAGATGTTACAAGATTACCGTCAAAAAGATACCTTTACGCTGAAACCTTGCCTTTATTTTTCCCGCTTTGTTTTATCCTTGTTTATACCTTTTTAAAGTCTTTTTCAGTATAATAATAAGAGCAATGAAGATAAAAAACAATGTCAGATTCCTTCTATGTGTCCAAACACTTGGTCAATCAAAGGTGATTTTGAGTTATCTTGGGTAAAGAGTTTGGTTGATGGAGCTTCCGAAAATCATATAAAGAGCAGTTCAGAGTTGCTAACGTCACTTAAAACTCTCACATTGTAGAAACCCTAATGACACTGTCATTGACGCTAAGGTAATTTGAAGGGGTGAACGTCATGATGGGCCACTAATGAAAGCAAAGTGCAGCAGCACGCCTTGGTGCTTGGTATCTTGGCACATAAAGACAGAGCTTCACGTGGGCGTCAGGCATGCTGCACACTGCGTCCTCTTAAGGATGCAGACAAAGGTCACAGGAAATCCCATCTCCCTCTGTCTTTTCTCTGCCCTCACGTTCCCGCTCTTATCATCCATCCATCCGTCTTCCTGCAGTTATCCAGAGCAGCATATAGCAGCATCATCTCCTCCCCCCCTGCTCCAACACTAAAATGACCTTCACTTGCTCAACACGGCGGAAGACGGGGGAGACAGAAGCAGAGTGGTATGGAGAGAAGAAGAAGGATAGAAAAGAGAAAAAAGAGTGGTAAATGGAGAAACCGGGGTAAAGATGGTAAATATTGCAAAGTGAAAATTAGGAAAATTAGACGGAGAGCACTAAAACAGGAGATGTAGAAGAAAAAGGGGTCTCATTGGGATGGAGAATGGGAGCGAGATGATAGCACACTTATTTAAAATGAATCATCGTTCTGGCTTCAATCAGATACCATCACCCCAATTTTCCCTCCAGAAAGCATCTAAAGACCCTCCGTCCACATTCCAGTGCTGAGAAGATATTCTACTGACAAAGATATTTGAGTCTGTCCTGGAGGAGCACCGTCTCCTGCGGCTGGATGACGGGAGGAACTGTGTCCATGTGTGTTTGACCTTCTCTTTAACCTTGTTTAGCCCTGTTTCACTGCACAGGAGAGGAACACACTATGATGAAGAGAGGGAGAGAAAAGTAGAAGAGCGTTCCCACAGTGCTGCAGGCTTCACCGCCTAAACTCTGAATCTCTGTTCCTCTCTTTCCCTCTCTGACTCATCGCAAAGTCATGAAAAACTAAAGCCGTTAAAGGGAGATTATTTAAAATCTATTTTATGTATTCAGGAGGAAACTGTGGCTGTCAGCTCCGGCAAAAGAACCAACGAGATACGGAGAATCTCTTCCCACTGTGTCTTTCTCACTCTTCTCTATCTTGCTTCTCCACTCCGTGTTTAATCATCATTAGCATTTCAAAAATCGTATCTTTATGAGTCATGCATCGCAGGCACTCTGGTGAGTTTGTCATTACTCGGTTATGAAACCGGGACAATTCAGCCTCCACAAGACCCAGTTCAGAGTTGTCTGACGACATTTCCCATCCCACAGATTCACAAAACATGCTCTGTCACAGTCGTTCAGAAACGAATGTCGCACGATGTATGCCAGGACATCAAAGAATAGATGAACATTTACTCATCCCACATTCCTCTGTGGAGAAACTGGGTCATTGCATCAGCAGACGTTCTCAGGATTCAGCACAAAATAAAGACATTCAATTAAAACACATGGGGAGGTTTAAAGTTACACAGCGCCATGTCAAGAACCAACAGGTTGATATCTAGAACAAAGCGTGGACAAGTTTGATGCAAAAAGAAAAACATGCTACAGTTATTCTTTATGGAAAATATCTATTAAGAGACAGAGTATTTCTTAAGGTTTTCTTTTAATACAAAAAACAAGACTACCATAACATACACTATGTGAACTTTTTAAAACCATTAGAAATGCAGCTCCAGATCCTCTTTCATATCTTTTTCGTATTTAACCTTAACATCTCTGGGAAATTACCAGTACAATTTCCCACAGTGGCATTTCTGTTCCTTGCCTGTGGCTGTTTCTTTCAGTGTTGTAGTGTTTAAAAAGTTAAACGTATCCAGAAGTGATGAAAAAGGGATTGTCAGACCCCTACGATGTGTCATTGTACTCTATAATACGACACCTCTGTAATAAATCTGATCAGTACCTCTCCATTCCTCCAGACTGATTTGAATGTCTTCTCCTAACAGAAGTAAAGCTTAATGTCTGCCTTTGGTAATTGATACTGAGATGCAGGGATGAATAATGGATCCTCTGACGTTATCGCCTGAGATCGAATGTTCCATTAGCCAGTCATGGATCTAATGAGCTTTATTAAATAGATCATAATGTTGTTGTTTAAATTAAAATGTGGAGATAATTAATCCAAGACTTCAAGATGATTGGATTAAAAAGAAAGAAATCCACCATGTCGTTTCTTGGCTACCATACAATGGGTTATTTCTCATTAGAAATGGTCACATCCTAGTCCTGGCTGATCGCCTCACTCCCTCACCTGTGTGTTTTCCTTCCTGGCCTCAATGAGCCTCAGCTGTCCCTATTCATTACTCCTCTCCTGTGTATTTAGTCTGTGCTGTTGCCTTGGTCAGTGCCAGTTCGTCTTGTCTGTCTTGCATGAAGTGCTCCAAGACCCTCCTAAAAGTAAGCTACAGTCCTAGTTAAGCGTTTTTACCAACTTAGTTGGTGGTTTTTCGTTGCTTCCAGTCCTTTTTGGATCTTTGCCTGTACTATTTTGCCTTTTTGATTAAATGCTTGACTAAACCTTTTTGCCTGGTTGTGTTCTTGAGTCCTATTTTTTGCTTGTGCCAGTACTTGTGTCTGATAGAAATGTAGTTTTGCAGTACGATATACCCAGAAAGAAAAGTTAACCATTTTCCGCATCAATTACATATAGATCTATAACATGTTTGTGAGTTCTATTATGCTATTGTATGTCTTTGTTGATAGAAGTCTGATTCATGTGTTTAAGAACTTTATTCAATTTTTTAGGAATGTAGATTTTTATTTCACAATTAATTAAACTATCTGAAGAACTCCTTAACTTTTAAAGAATATTTTTTATAACATGTCCATGTGCAAAAGAAAAAAAAGCAGCTAGGTGCCAATGAGATTCAGAGCACCAATTTTTGTTCAGAACCAGTTTTTTAAATAATAGAAAAGAACATCTTGTACAATACACACTGTATAGAAAAACATAAAAGAGGAAGAAGGTGATACAAATGAAGTTTACTTTTCTCCCACGACCGTCTTTTATGAAAACAGCTTTATCCTTGACATTTTAAAACTCCAAAAAAAGAACATGGAGGCAGTGCAGCATCATTACAGCAGCTTGATGAAAACACGGAGAAAAGATCTGTAGTTGCTTTTCAGCCCGAGAAGCTGAGAGGAAACAATGAGACCGAGAGCATCAGCACAGTGAAAGGGAACAGATATTTATTTATTTTCCCTACAAATCAGTGAGGTTGGCCTTCGTAAGAAGGACATTCACTTGTTGAACATGATTTAGTTCGTCAGGACAGAGTGATAATACATTGGGGTTTTGGGACACAAAATGTGGCGCACATTAGAAAGCAAAAACAAGTTTTTGCAAACTACTTCTTTTTGCATTTTTGTGTCTTTTTAGTTGTTTGCTCCATGTTCCCTCAACCCATCACAACTCAATGATGTTATTTGACATTGATGCATTTCCAGTGATGTTTATGTGGAGTTTATTTGCATGAAACTGCTCAGTTGACATTAAAATGTGACACCCGTGTCACATTTTGTTTTGCAGAGCTTTCTCTCAATGTGGCAGTGATTACCTCTGTGACATTACTGCTGATCTATTCTGAGCGCAGGTGTTAGAAAAAGAACATCATGATGTGAAAAGAGTTGCAGAAAATGTTAAACTAGAGAGGAATAACACCTTGTTAACAAGAGCAACACGATTGGAACATATATTATTAATTTAGTGCAGGATGTAGATCAGAAGGTTAACCAACAACAAAGTATTCTCCAGTGTGCCGGATATGTCCTAGTGCTGCAGTCCAACTCTTTGATCCTGTGCTCATCCTCACATTCAGTTCAACAGACAAAGAGGCACAAATGTGAAGTTTAATTCATGAAACACAAAATTTCAGAAACCGTTCGTGAGGACATGATTGCAAAGTTGAAAATGCAAAAAACAGACTATAATCTTTCAGCTGTGCCTGACAGATTAGTCCCTAAGTAATAACACATTACAAGATCATTGTCTGATTTAGGGGTAACAGAAAGCATGCCAAACATTACAATCCTAGCTTGGCACTTCAAGCATTTTTATGTATCAAATACTGTATTTAATATGGCACATTAATTGAAGTAAGATTAAAGATCATGCTTTGCCTATAGAGCTAGAATGGCAAAGGCTTATTTTCAGTGGTGAAAAAAGCAAAGCCTACAAGATCCTTATCAATGTAATCAACATTAACACACCTTTCAAACTCTATAAGTAACAAATCATTTGTTAAATCCTGACTCAAACTAAAAAAACATAACAAGTTGTGGTTTTAGTGTGACAATCCTATTGAGGTTTTCCAGTTACTTTACATAATTTAAAGTCACAAATTATAGATTACTTCTATTTTGTTTGAATTTCCTAAACGTTATAGGGTGAAAGATAAACATTCTGACAAAGAATATAAAAGCCATTCAAATATGGCCAGATTTTGACGCAGATCTGTCTATGTGCACAGAGAAAGTGACCATAACTCTGTCCTGTACTATGCAAGTATGCTTTGGGATGTTAAGACATGTTAGTTGCCATCACTAGATAAGTGGCATGGGTTTAAGTTGGGTTAATATTGCTGCAATTATTATAGGTCTCATTACAATATAAACAATGTGGTTGTGTGCCCCAAACCGCCTTAATGATATTTTCCTATATAGCATAAATTATGTTATAGGAAAATATCATTAAGGTGGTTTTATGTTACATAATTACAAGGTTTATGGAGCAGCAGAGCATCTTCCTCCTCATCTACACCAGGTTTGACTTGAGGATTCTTTGCAAATGATGAAAAAAAAGCAATTGCCTTTGAACGTCTATTTCTAGACGTCTACCATATACATGTGTTTCCTTGTAATTTACCGTGAAATGTATTTCACGTTTGGAAGCCTTAAGATATTCTGCTAACTAAGAAATGCATGTTATGCATGTGAGAACAAGTCTTCCATGGTGGATGTTTTTTGTAATAAAACATAGGGATCCGAAGAGTGAAAGAGGTTAAACTACATTTAATTTCTTCTGCTTGATAAGAAATGAAATATGTCCTTCCATTTCTTAGATGAAGAAATACATTACACAACTTGGTAGTTTATGAAAAGGAAAAACCTTGAAAGTAGTTTGCATGCTAGTGAGCTTTTGGTTTAGTCTGTCACTTTTTCTGGCTCCTCTTTACTGTAGCTCTCATCTTAATTCTTTAGACCTACATGTAGAGCCCATAGCTAAATGTGACATGATCAGAGGCTTTCCAGGACATGAGGTAAAATGCATATAAATCTCTCCTTCTTATGGCTGATATCAATCTGTCTCTTATTTTCCTATTTTCTGTATGGCTGCTTTAATCTGTTTTACAAAATGTATATATGTATTTTTTTAAATAATATTTGTATGCTTTGTGCGTGGGGGGTGTTTTTAAATAAGTCATATACTGCATGTCTTACATAATTAAGTAATTATTTGAATACAATGTATATTCCATTTTAAACGCCTTGAAGCTTATTTGGGATTTGTTTGAATTATGTGTTATAAGACAGAAATGGCTCTTTTAAAATATTTCTACGAGGCATGTGTACACACTACACAGTATTCACTACATTTACTCCTCTTGATAATTAAGTTCAGTATAGGGTCTTTCATGTTCCCTGTGGAATAAAAATGCTATGTATGTCATATTCTTCATGTCAAAATAAAAAAAAGTTAATGCAGCATGCTAGAGACAAAAAAACAAGAATGTTTCGAACAGCTGATATTATCTTAGGCTTCTTCTTTTTATAAACATATTTCAAACAGTGTTGGATGTAAATGGAACAAAAGCTAATGCTTTGGCTTATTAAAACTGACAATAATGTATGAATTATGAATGTAAAGTGGCCTATTACCATAAAACAGAAGCTTAATGAACTCATCATGACATACTGCATCAATTGCCTTTAGTCTAACAGTTGCAGCAGCTGTCAAACCTAATCAAATTATCCTTAGATTATTGAATTCTCTCAGTGGAATATTGTTGAATAGCATCACTCAGGCATTATATCTTCTAAAAATAAGTATAATTTAGTAGCCACATGGCGGTATTCAGCCTGCAGGATTGTGTTTGTGGATTTGAGGGTAAACTAGGCCTTAAGGGTTGTCTAATGAATGATGGGTGCATTGAAAGTGTTTGACCTCATTAAAATATAACATTTACCGGTAGTTTCATCAATAAACCTCAGCTCTCCCTTCATCGAAGGATGAACGCTTAACATTCTGAAGAGAGAATCTGAACCGCTGATCGATTTACAAACAGCAGCAGATTTTAAAATGGACAAAGGTGTAAGAGTGTAAAAACTCATTTAAATCATTTTTTTTACACATCTCCCAAGACAATTTGGAGGTGTAAAAAAAGTAAACAAAATGTCCTGTACTGTGTGGGAACAGTGTTTGAACAGCGCTACCTGCCATCCTTATCTTCTAAGTAAACAACATCTTTCAACACCTACAGATGGAGCACTGAATTTCGGACTCCAGCTTACAGCTTCCTGCCTACCACCAGCCAAAGACCATTATAGAGGAATGTTAAGCCCTCCCACTATTTTCCAAGAGGGCGTTGCCAGATTTTCAATTTCAGGTTTTAACCAGGAGATGGCGATTCATTCACAAATACAGAAAGACAAGTTTCATGGACTTTCAGTTGTGTTTTGAAGAGCATTTTAACACATCAATATTTTAGATCAACTAAAGTATATCTAATCTTGTAATTCAATAATATATAGTCTTTATATATTAAATAATCATAATTATAATGTAAATTTTTACATTACACTTCTTTATTTGTTATGCTCATACTTTAACCTTTACAATGGTTTGCTTTAATATGCAGTATATTTTAGTGTTTGCTTCCTCCTGCTCCCTTTCGGACACATACTGTATGATTTATTATTATTATTAATATGAAGATATTATTAAGATAAGATAAGATGTTACTTTATTGATTGAACATTTTAGTTTAGAATGTGCTGTCCCACGGTAATTCAGAAGGCTCACAGGTCACATTCCGACCATTATTTAAAACAATAGGTGCTTTCACACCTTCTACAGTTTGATTTGTATAGAGGGAGCTCCGTCAGTTTTCGAATTACCCATTTTTTTTCGGGGAACCCTATTTTTCAGAGCACATCCTGCTACTAAATATGTCACACGCACGCTCTGTTGACTGGCGCAGCAGCGCGGATGCGATCAATTGCTATAAAAACACTCTTCTACTAATACAGACGGTGTCACTATGCCGGCGGATGTGGCCGTTGTTGAAGCCTCTTCAGGCTCCGCATCGGCAGGCCTCTCCCTCGGTGTGGAGCTGTCAAACTCGACCCTAACGCCGCTTACAGCCGGCCAACTAAAAGTTGTTTTCCGTTCACGTTGTCATTTTTAGACTCCTTCGCTTCTTTGCTTGTGAATCCAAAAGCTGTGACGCTTGGCTGTTTTCGTTTTGCCATATTTTTTTATTACACAGCCAGAGTTAAAAAAATATCAATATGAACATTTCAAATACCGCGCGGCATCACCGCCATAATCATAGCAACGTAAGTAAGAATGCAGCGCCGCCACATACAGATGGCAACACCCAGACCTATTCACAAATATAAAACAAATATTCAGAAACTGTAATGAACAATAACTATTATTTATTTCAAGAACTGTTATTTACAGAAACTCAACATTTCTAATCTGTGTGACACAAATATGCACGACTGTTTTGGGCTCCCCCTATTTATCTCAAAGTCAGCCTTCAGGGGAGCTCCCTCCCTCTTCGGGGGAGCCAAGCTCCTCCTAGCTCCCCCCCATTTCGAACAGTGTCTGTGGCTGAATGGCCAGCGATTAGGTGCGGCGCATTTGTCATAGGTGATCAGAGCTAACTGCCTGCCGTCAGATTTAAAAAAACAGATCTGATTTTAAGACTATTTCTGCGCTCATAAAGAATGATAAGAATAAGAATAATGCGTATTGAACTGGTTTCATTAATTAGTGAGTTTATTTAATACTAGAACCGCCAATTAGGGCAATTTGTGTGATGTGTGTTGTGTGTGTGCAATGTAACTTTTTTTCAATAAAATATTAAAGTCTCTTTTCCTAAAAGTGTTATGTAGCACCCTATGTTGTTAAAAATTGCATTCTAATAGCGGGATTTGACAGGTTTAGGTAGGCCTATACAAAAACCTCTGGCGGTTCTAGTGTTAAGGTAATTAGGTACAGTAGAAGCCCTTTTTTATCAGTAACGAATTTAGCAGTTGAACATAAAAGTCAACTAACTGAGGGTCACTTGCAATGACAGTGTTGTGTCTAACTGTAAGCTTGTCACTCAGAGTAACCTACCGTTAATTTAGCTGCTGGAGAAGAAAGATCAAGGGGGGAGGGGGGGGAGAGAGCTGTGGTTGATGGGCCATTAGTTGTGTAAATACACAGCTGAGAGCTGCCGTTTCATTCAGACTGTTTAAAAAAATGTAACAACGGACTATTTTTCTTAGCGGATGCATGTCAATTTAAATCAATACATACAACTATTTTTTAAATCAATACATACAACTATTTTTTAAATCAATAAAAACATTTTCTAAATCCATAAAACCATTTCAATTAATATTGGGAGTCATGTCGTTACTTTGTTGAGAATTTGGCCGTGTAATAAGCGGGATAATTTTCAGCGACTTGTTCCTTATGGGGAAAATAACACCCGTCATGTGTGTGTAGTAGAGGTGTGTGTGGTTAAAACACTTTCATGAAGTGAAGGAATTTCCTTCTATAAAACAGCTGTGGGCAGCAGTGAGTGTCACGGACATGAATTCATAGATCAAGGCAGACTGGTGCACACTCTCCTGTCCTGCCAGGCGACACGCCCGTTCTAAGCCGTGTCCATCACTCCTCACATCCCAAGCATCCCCACAAGTGTATTATGTTGTTACATCGTTTCAGATGTTATGTTTCAGTTGTGCTCTGTCTATGTTCAGTGATGCAAACGTGTCACCTTTCGGCGAAATTCGCCGTTTTGAATCCAAAATAAGTCGTTTGTGTGATTCATGTAGATCTGCAATAAAAATATTTTTGGGGTATGGGGGGGGCTGGGACCCGGAGTAATCTGCGGCCGTGAGCTGTTATTTGCCATCATGACACGCATGGTGTTCTTTTTTTATATATAGACAAGTTTACGCGCCAAAACACGGGTAGCGCCATTACCCTACACAAATGCACTTCATTTCCGCCGGAAGTCTTTTGCACAGCGTCTGTCGGTGTAAACCGATGTAAACAGTCAGACGGGCACTGGTGTAAACACAGCGATTTCGATGCTAACAGTGATGCTAGCTTGGGAACACGATTCTACTTCTTTGACTGGAGATGGCGTTACTCTCCCCCACCCGAATTCAGTGCAAAACTGGGAGGATAACATGACGACGTGGCCCAGCATAAAACCAAAATAAACTGCCTTATTTAGGTCATGCCCACAGGAGCCAACAGTTGTCTGTTGTTTACATAATGCACAATTTACATGATCTCTTTATGCTGTGCAATATATCATATGTGCCTGTACTGTTTGAGTGAAAATAAAGTTTGATGTCATTTAATTTCATTATTGCACTGTTATTGCATTATTGCATTTCATATGTTCCTTAGAGTGCTACAATTTCTTTTAACACAGTTCATCATTCATATTAAGCTCATACTGTACATAAATAACACTGAATGAATTAATTGTTTAGAGGAAACTAAAGAAATGGCTTCAACAAGAAAGATCACATGTTTAATCCTAACAGGTATTACAAATTAAAATATAAAAGCAGCCCACACAATTACATCACTATGAAAATATTCATATATAATATTAAAAAATACAATGCATGCAGTATTTGTTGTGTTTATCTGTATTTAATGAACAACATGGCTGGGTGCTGGTTTGTGGTCGTAGCACTCTATCTAACCACTCGTTCAGGTGCTTTCTCGAGTGATTGCAACCAACTACCGCACACGTAGTTCCCGAACCACTTTTCTTCATGTTGTAATTGTTATATCCTCTTTGTCTCTGCGATATCAGTGCTTTGTCGGCACAACGGAGCTAGCTAGCAAAACAAACCCAGTCCGCCAAAACGGAAGTGCATTGCATCGAAGGGAGGAGTTCAGGATGTAGAGCGGAAACGGCTCAATAACTTGTGTATTATAATGAAGTACGAGCTGTGTGCTCGAGTCTTCCTGCCTGTCGGCTCTGCTCATGGATGTATAATAAGGCTCTGCTGCTCCGAGATGATGGTCTAGCTTCAGCAGCTACATTACCTACGGGTGCGTTCGTTAATATTAACTGTGCGTCCGGAGTCACTGTGGCACAGACTGGACCGCTGGTGAACAGCTGTTAGAACGGGCCGTTCAGGTGTTCAGAGCAGAGCTCCCTGTCGGAGCGGCAGAGCGTGATGTGAACTGAAAAGTTTTCCTGTGGCAATATTATTTAAGGAATCGTTGAGCTAGCTAGCTAGCATACATTGTCACTATCTGCTAACGTTAGCTTTAGCCTTCTATTTCTAATAGTTTTTTTCATAGGCTATAAACAGAGGTGGTATAAGTATATATATTGTACTTGAGTAAAAGTAGAAGTACTCAGATCTTGTACTTGAGTAAAAGTAATAGTCCCAGAGTGTAGGAATACTCTGTTACAGTAAAAGTCCTGCATTCAAAATGTTCCTCAAGTAAAAGTAGAAAAGTATTATCATCAAAATATAGTGAAAGTAGCGACAGTAAAAGTAGTCATTGTGCAGATTGGTCCATTTCAGAATAATAGATATGATATGTTTTATAATGATTGATCATGAAAGTGTTCTCAAAGCTGCTAAAGGTGCAGCTAGTTTGAATGACTTTGTATACTGCAGGGTAGCTTGTGGATTTACTCCAGGTGGAACTAAAGTCTGATAACACTTGATTATATTTAACTTAATTAATCCAGATCTGTGAAGTAACTAAAGGTATTAAATACATGTAGTGGAGTCAAAGTACACCATGTACCTCTGAACTGTAGTGGAGTAGAAGAACAAAGTAGCAAAACATTGAAATACTTAAATAAAGTACAAGTATCTCAAAATTGTGCCCAAGTATAGTACTTGTTGAGTTTATGAACTTAGTTACTTTACACCATGTGGCTATAAAGATAAAAAGACTTAAGCCTTGCACAGAGGCCTGAAAATACATTTTCAAAATGCTCAACAGTGCTGCAAAAATTATAAACTGACTGCTCCACAATTTGAAATAAATGCTTTTATATATTTCTATTATGTGACTCTTTGGCGTTTCTGTTATTATTAACACTGCTGCTTTAGTTGTTCTGACTGCTAAAATCCTCTGTCATTCCGTGGGGTGGGGGAGCCGGAGGCTCGGATCCTTGTCACCTTTTTCATACCTGATGAGTTTGCATCCCTGTATGTTAAAAAGCCTCAGTCACCTTAATTCATGTAATAAAAACATCTCAGGTCGGTAACACTCAAAGCTAAATGTGCAATACCATGTTCAGCTATGTTAGTATTTATAATGTTATTGTTGTTACATCAGAAGATGTACATATTGAAAGGATTTCTTAACTTACAGTAGGCTATTTTTTACAATGTGTGTTGGAAGGATTTATTAAATTACAATGAATATTGTCATTGTTGAAGGCTTTTAGAGAAGGGTGAACTATAAGCCTGAATTACATAAAATGTTATACCTAAAAACATAAAAGCCACAATAAATAAGTCACAATTATTGTAGTTATTTTTACCTCCCGTATTGCTTTCAACCCACCAGCTTTTATGGTGTTGTTACGTCACTAACTGTAAGCTTGTCACATACAGTCTATGGTCACTCAGAGTAACCTACTGTTAATTTAGCTGCTGGAGAAGAAAGATCAGGGGGGGAGGGGGGGGGGGAGAGCTGTGGTTGATGGGCCATTAGTTGTGTAAATACACAGCTGAGAGCTGCCGTTTCATTCAGACTGTTTAAAAAACTGTAACAACGGACTATTTTTCTTAGCGGATGCATGTGAATTTAAATCAATACATACAACTATTTTTTAAATCAATAAAAACATTTTCTAAATCCATAAAAGCATTTCAATTAATATTGGGAGTCATGTCGTTACTTTGTTGAGAATGTGGCCATGTAATAAGCGGGATAATTTGCAGCGACTTGTTCTTTATGGGGAAAATAACACTCTTCATCCAGATGAGGATCCCTCCGCTACACTTTGGGATCCTGATCGACCGACGAAACTCCATTAAAATATACATATTTTTGGTGAATTACTGAGTTTAGGCACGTTAATAACGTTTTAATGAAGTTGAATACAGTATATTCATGTGTCAGTGATTTCATGTCAATTCGGTGAACATAAACATAAATGATCGTGGTGAAGATGATGATTAAATTAGGATTAAAAATCGAGAGCTGGGCTGCATTTCCTCCAGTTCGTTTTTTTCAAATAACAAAATTATTTTTTTAAATAACAACATGTTGATGTTTTGTAAATGATTACATGTCTCTTATTTAGCACAGAGTATGATATCCGTGACATATGGATCTTAACAAAGTTCCGCTGTACATCCAGCGTACTGTATCTGACTTTATTTCACATGAGCTCCAGTGTGGAACCCCACTGCACCTCCTGGTGGATCAATGATCCATTGCAGCTGGCTTCATTATAAATACATTTATCTATCACGGGGGCGGTCTCAAGTCAAGCTGGAGGTTTTCCCTTGAGCGAGGGCAGATCACGTACCAATCACGGCCCTCGCGTTTCAAACTGTCCGAAATGAATCGCTCCATCTGTACAGTGTCTGTCACCAACAGAAAAGTGTGATTGCATCTTTTTTTCTAAGAAGGAGTTTGTGTTTACTGTAATTCATTTTATATGTGAACATGAAGTGACAACACAAAGGGATGAAAGCTTGGAAAAAACTTTATTGGACAAGGCAAGATTTGACCCTGGTTCTCTCTCCCAATTAGACAAATACAGAGGCTTGATCAGACCCCCTTGGTGTCACTTTAACGCACTTTAGCCTTTTTTATGAACTCACATGGTTAACATTGCATTTTAAAACAAAAAGCTACTTCTTAACAGGAGTTAAAGGTTCTCATTTCAAATTTAAGAGCAGAGGGATTGCCTCCACAAAGCTCTCAACACAGCCACGGCTGAGCCTGCGCCAGCAGCTAACGATGCTAACCGCTATAAAGGTGCTAACAACGGCTGAATTGCTGCGAGAGCTAAACGGCCCGTCCACACAGCAGCGTTAAAAAAATCTTGAAAATCTTGGAGCTGGGCGTGTCTTTTGTTACACATGAGTTCATGTGTAAAAAGGGGGGAGTGTGTATAATGTATAATGTCAACATGGTTGTAAATGTAAAATTCACAAGATGAACTTGTTGCAACCTGTATGGAGTGGACCGTGGGAAGTTGTAGAACTCACTGCAGATGCACTCCGGATCAAAGTTAAAAAAGGAACATGTTGGCACCCACTTACACAGTGTGTAGCCGTACCGCCACATTTCCAGAAACGGCACGGCAGTTAGAACTGATTTTGGAAAATAAGTACAAAACAATAAGGAATCGAACATTTTTAGGAACGACAGCACCAGGAGATGAGTAAACTCAATAACCTGTAGAGTATAAATACATAAAGAAACACATTTTAACACTCAAACTGTTTGCATATCATAGACAAGGAATTTAGAATATAAATAAATGTTCACCAAAAGTAATAAGTATAATGGAAAGTAGACATAGGCCTAACCTTGAGTCAATGATATTACTGAGATCTGATTGATGTGCTCTGCAGGTTTACTATTGTTCTAAGTAACAGTGGGATTTAGAATATTGGAGAGAGTGTGGCGATGTTCTTTTGTAGTGTGTGAAATATGTGATGCTTGAAACATGTAAGTATTCCAATTTATAGGAGAAAATGGTTTCCTGAAAGATTTATGTTGGGTAAATATGTAGCAATGGTTGAAGTAATTCTTGGAAGGAGTTTGTGTAAAATCATTAGTAGACATTAATTGTGTTGTTTAGATGGCATTTGACAACTAAGACAGATAGTATGATTAGAAAAGACAGAGTGGAAAGGGTTGGATTTATTTAACCACAGTTTGCTAGACTTTCTATAGGTAATGCGTCCCGAGACCTGGACTCCCCCTCTGCGTCAGAAAAGCTACGACCCCGACCCTCCAAGCAGACAAAAGACCTAACCCAACAGGAGACTCCTCCTTCTCCATCGAACAGACAGAGAACCAGAGCTGAAACAACAACAAAAAGACTGCATCCAGAACTGTAGCTAGAACTATCTCCACCTGAGGCATCCAGAACCAAACTTTATGCTGACATACAAAGAGATACTCTCATCAGTCCCTCAGATGAAGTTCCAAGCTGAGCCACGAGATTTGGCAAGAGCAAAGTGTGGGACGTGAGAACAGAATCCGCCCTCCATGAAAGCAGCAAGGAGACTGTGGAGGAGGACATGAAGTGCAGAGCAGTACGGGAACAGTGGCATGATGTGGGCTGCAGATGTAACTGGGCCAAAGGCTGCCTACAAGAGTTACAGCGGATGGATTCAAGAGCTGATGGACTGAAGAGGAGACAGAATCAGAGGAGTTGGCAAGGTCGATTAGAAGTGAAGAGGCCGGGGTCATGGCTTGAGAAAACCAGAAGAGGAGAAAAGGAAAACGGGAATGAGTGAGTTTACACATAAACACACTTATTCACAAAACGCACATAAAAGAGATCACATTTAAAGAACTTGAATAGACTTGATAAATACGTAAAGACAAATGGATGTATTAACCATGAATGAATCAATTGGTAAATAAAAAATAGCAGTAAAGAAACTATTAAAGTAAAATGAGAAAATCATCCTAAAACACACTGAGGGATAAAGGAGGAGACATGATGGAAATATTCACTACACTTTAAGCAGTGGGTGTTTTGGAGTTAGGAGTACAGAGTAGAACCATATTCAATGTTTTCATCATGTTACCAAATTATTCTTTTAGAGATTTGTATTCATGTTTGAATACAGTAGTGATCTCATTTGTTCACCATTAAAATGATAGTTTTAGGAACCACTCTATAAGATAAATCTTTATTTGTATAGATAATGTTAAAGGGAGAGCTAGTGCCAAGCCAAATATAGTATTCCAATCTAAAGTATTGATTTCACCATTGTAGCATAGTTATTACCAAAGGAGGGCTTTAAGATGGAAATACGAAATGACTTCTGTTTTAAAATCCTTGGTAAAGGAGGGAGTAATTATTGCATGTTCGGACACCCGGGCTTCCACACACTGCTAAAGAGTTTAACATTGTTCTTTAAGTGGACCAGAATTGAAGATAAATAAGTATAATGAGCTATGAAACGCAGAGCTGCACAGATCCTAGTAATGGTTTAACTCAAGATAATAGTTATGTACACAAGTTTCTGAATTAGATCTATTAGACATTGTAATACTAATTAGTTGTAAATGAATTGCAGTAGTAGTAGTACTATAAGGAAGGGAGTTTTGTACCAAGTTTCAAGAAAGATGGGAGGCAGAAGTCCAAATGGAAAGTTAGAACCATCTTGAAAATCATAGTTGAAATCGTGAATGAATAAGCAATTGCGCTCCACATATCACATATTTTTGTAGATAAAGGGAACCCGCCTATGCTGAAATACCTCTGACTCTGACTCTGCAGAGCATGACATGGCCAAAAGACTGAGACCAAATGACCTTTGACCCTGAATGACAGTGTGACAAAAGCACTGTCAATGACTGACTCTGGGGTGTACCTGACCAAACCTGACTTGACAACCAGACAGTGTGAGTGTGAATGAATGCCGGCATGTGATCAGTGTAACTGCATGATTCTAAAACAATAACTAACCAAGCATGTTTTTGGACTAACACATTATTTTCGAGCTCCAAGGGAAACGAAGGTTTCCTAAAAATTCCACAAAAAGGGGAAACCGCACATGTGACCCGTTTCTAATCTACTTGATGATATTTTACTCCCACAGGAGTTGGCGGTTTGCAAATGTAAAACTCAAACTAAAATCTGAAGATTCTGTTTCTTTTGGGCCTGAAAGACGGAGAGAAACACTTATTTTCACTCAAGTGTTTACTGTGGAAATAATAATAATGGATCTCAAATTGTAAATAATGTTCGTTATATCCCTAACCAATATTTACCTGAAAGTTTTTCCCCCCTCCCCATTACAGGATTTTGTTACACATGAGTTCATGTGTAAAAAGGGGGGAGTGTGTATAATTTCAACATGGTTGTAAATGTAAAATTCACAATTTAAATGTTTCTTTTAAGGATTGAAAGAAACTTTCCGCCCCAACCCAGATGTTCAAACTGAGCATTGAAGATAGTTTTAGAATTAACCAGCCACTGGGATGTCTTTCTTCCCAGTGGCAATCAAACTCTTTAACTCTTCACCCCTAAGTAAAGGGCACTGAGAACTCCCACACCAACACTATGTGCAATATACTGTAAGTTCCATCACTGCAATACACTCGCTGCTATATATATAACTATGTGCAATATTATATTATATTGTTATTATTAGTATTATTAATAATGCTATGATAACGTGCAATTACGTAACTGCCACAACGTTTTAATTTTTGCACTATAACTACTAAATACTGCTAATAATAATTGCATTGATTTTGTGACTTTCTATGTTTCTACGTTTCATGTTGTCTGTGGATGTTTAATTGCTCTTTTTGCTGCTGTGTTTATTGTGTTTATTGTATTTTGTTACTCCAGCACAACAATTTCCTTCGGGATAAATAAAGTCTTATCTTATCTTATCTTATCTTATAGGAGAATTCAAAAGGACTTAGGAGAAGAACTGCGGTACTTTAGAGAATCCGAATGCACTTTCACTATCTGACGTGTTTATGATGCGCCAGCGGACGTCATTGTGTGCGTCTGCTGCTGTGGTGAAACTATGGAAACTACAGTGTTCTATACAACGGACTACATGGATGTTTAATAAGAACGAGGGACTCATCTAGAGACTCTGCACCGTGCTCTGATGCTGTTGTTTTATGCTTTATGAACGTGGACAATAGAGAAACATATTCTTCATGACCAAAGTTGTAATTGAAATAAAAAAGGAAAGTGACATTTATGCTCGTCACCCTCTCCCTCCGGTCAACATTAATACAAATGATCCCAATACGTATGATTGTATGCAAATATCTTAAAATCAAAACAAATGTATTTATTATAAACGTTAGTCCTTAACACCTATCACTGTGTACATCATTCAAACATCTTTTAAAAGTTGAACAAACCCCACACAGCTCAGTGAAATGTTGACTTTATTTGATCATTTCAGTAAAAACTAACGTTCATATTTCTCTTTTTGATTATAATACTGATGAACGTTCAAAACAAAGCACTTTGGCAACTTACCACATACGTTTTAAAATGCTTAATAAGCACCGTAACTTTCATGATATTGTTTCTCCGTCATAATCGTTTGTTTCCGTGAACGGCCGACTGTTGTGTGACGCAAATGCTGCGGCTGCAAGGCATTGTGGGGCAGCATTTTCTCCTCTCCTTTCGGTAAGGGAGGTCCAGTGGTTCCTAAGCTAAAGGAGGTTATAAAGGAAGTTTGAAACCTCCTTTCCTTTCATTTGGAGAATTGGAACGGCACTTAACATGGCTGCCACTTACGTATTTCCGGGTCATTTCACTTGGTTAGGAAGGTTCCTAAGCTAAATGGACTATTCCAACGCAAACCAAGAATCGACCTCTTCCACCCAAGCCCCTAGGAAGTGCGCCGGATTCTGAGTAGAATATTCGTTGTGGCCAAACGGCGGTACTACACTTCCTTTAGGTTGCCGGGCCCGGAAACACTTTTTCCCATTGACTTACATGGGGAAAGAATGGTCTGTAAATCGTTTGATAAATTTTTTTCAACTAAATAAACCACCCAGTATGAACACTTGTATAGCCCTTATTAAAAACATTTGTTCCTCAAGTTGTAGAAATGTGCTAATAACGTTATTCTGAGAGTTATATCCCTCTGCATTATGAACGCGCATCTAACCCACGGGACCGCGCCGCCCGGCACGTTCATGTTACGTGTTCAGCAGGTTCAGCACTACATGCGTTTATCTTTACCCATGGATGCACAATAACAACGGACCCATATCGTCTCACTGCCATCCCACGGAGCTGTAATAATGGATATATTGCACATGTTTGCTGTAATTCATCATTTGTAAAATATTATAATACATGGGCTGTATGATTAAATCTTGTATTAAATAAAGTTAATATAACCAACGTTAGATTAAGGTCCCCGTAGCTTCTTATTGCACTAAGAAGCTTATTGCACTGTATATATATATATATATATATATATATATTAATATATATATATACAGTGCAATAATTCTTTCATGCTAAATGAAGCTCTGTTGCTTGGATATCACTAGATCCTGTTACAGCATAATATAAGTACATAACGATTGATGTGCACATTAGCATAATTACTAGCTAGCCGCCAGCTGCTAACTGCCGCCTCGTTAATATCAAATCCATCATAAAAACAAGCCATTACCATGCTGTCATGAACGTGCAGTGTTGTTACGTGTACGCAAATTGACGTGCTTGATGTGAACGCATTTTGGTTAAAGTTGCGCATGCGCTATGAGCGCACATACGGGTACTTCTCAGGCATGCCGGGTAATCTGTGACGTTTCGCTCTCTCAAAAGTTTGGCCATTTTATCATCATGCGCCAATGAGCAACTCTCAAAGGAATGAATGAGGCCCCGCCTCCCACGCTGTATCCAGTTCTTATTATACATCCATGCTTCCACCCCCTGACCTGAACTGACCGGTCGGATGAGGAGAGCGCCTCCACTGGCACATTTCATTTTGTACACCACCGCATCTTTTGTGTAATTAAATGCTGTTAACTTTTATAAGCTTCCCTTGACTCTTTTCAGTCTCTCCTGCCTTCAGGGTTCTAGAATTGCTTTCAGTCTGAAAGCTTGGGGATTTTTTTGCGACCAACGCGACCAACAACCAATCACATGAATCTCCCGCCCCCGACATACAAAGCAATAACAATGTTAAAAATAAGTAAACTGGATATAAAATCCCCAAACAGGCGAAAACCTACCACTGTCTCTGCCACCTCCCTCCATGCCTGGTTCCTCAAGTTTGTATCCTGGTAAGTTATTAGCGACTGGTCATAAAGAACCGGGTGATTTGCTACCACAATAACTAACTTCTCCTCCATTTTCAGGAACATAGAAAATGAACTGCGTCTGGCTCCAGTGTTGCCAACTCCATAGTAAGGAAAATAGCTATTGGCTGTCCGAAAAGTCGCCAGAAGTCCCTAAATGACGTTATTGCCTAATTTGCATATCATGTATGGCGGTAAAAAAACGTTCCACCCCCTTCAAGGAGGATCAAAACTTGAAACCAGAGTAGATCCAGACGACAGTATATCAGAAATGTCTCTATTAGGAAAAAGTAGAAAGTAGTTTTAATCGTTTTTAGTAGAAATCTCCCTTATAATAAAGGCAGTATGCCCGTGTGTCATCTCCAATAAATGGCTTCAACCATCCTTTAAACTTAGGGTTTGATTCCCACTCCTTTCTGTACTTTTGTGATTACAGTTTAGACTGTGACATGATGACCTACGTGAATGTTTAGCTTGTCACAGAGAGGCACACACACAGTGGACGAGGTGATTAAGTGACTGAGGCTGTGTGTGAGTCAATGCAAAGCAAAGGCAGTTATTTATTATAGTGTGACAGTGAAGAAACATTTACATTTTACATTTAAATCCCGCTCAAAACCAGGACGGCTTGGCGCGTGCGCAATTCATTTACAGTCTCGACGCGGGAGGGTGCAGCTGTCTCCTCTCTGCTCTGACTGCAGCTGAGCTGCTGCGGGAGGCAACTAGCACCTGTGATTACTATGGGAGGGCAGAGCAGGGGCAGAGGGGCTCACGGCAGCCCCCGCGGCTCGTTAACTGCTGAACAATACGTGAGTCTCCAAACACCAGAAAAGTCCCTAATAACACCATTACAAGTTGTTAGATTAGTCGTTATTCGCTTTTGACAAAAATAAGTAGCCGGAGGGTTTGGAAAGCCGCCGAATTTAACGACAAAGTCGCCAAGTTGGCAACACTGTCTGGCTCTCCCAGCTTGCACGTGGTTTGATTGGCTAGCGCTTGTACTGTCAGATTTGCATAAACGGGATTTGATTGGCTGATGCTTCCACCTCAGCTTCAAAAGTTGAACATTGCTAAACTTTTGAATCCTAAAAATCCTGGAAATCTTCGCTTTGCTTCCCCACAATGCAGTTTGGCGAAAAGCGAGGCAAAGTGACGTCACCCCATTCAAAGTCAATGGGCTGAAGCGTTGGAAGATCTTTTTAACGCTGCTGTGTGGACACGGCGTAACGGTACGTCCACACAGCAGCGTTAAAAAAATCTTGAAAATCTTGGAGGCGGGCGTGTCTGAAAGCTTGGGGATTTTTTGCGAGCAACACGACCAACAACCAATCAAATGAATCTCCCGCCCCCGACATACATAGCAAAAAACCCGGGGATTTTATGCGAGCAATATGTATATATATAAACTCCCAAAACAGGCGAAAACCTACCAGTTTCACCCACTGTCTCTGCCACCTCCCTCCATGCCTGGTTCCTCCGGTTTGTATCCCGGTAAATAGTTACTGGTCGTAAAGAACCGGGTGATTTGCTACCGTAATTTCTCGTTTGGAATATGAGGAAATTAACTGCGGTGTGTCTCTCCCAGCTTACACGTGGTTTGATTGGCTAGCGCTTGTACTGTCAGATTTGCATAAACGGGATTTGATTGGCTGACGCTTCCACCTCAGCTTCAAAAGTTGAACATTGCTCAACTTTTGAATCCTGAAAATCCTGGAAATCCTGGAAATCTTGGCTTTGCTTCCCCACAATGCAGTTTGGCGAAAAGCGAGGCAAAGTGACGTCACCCCATTCAAAGTGAATGGACAGAAGCGTTGAAAGATTTTTTTAACGCTGCTGTGTAGACGGGCCGTAAAAGTGTTAACCTGCAACACTGGCGGTCTGGAAAGTTTTATCAACGATGACCACCGTTTTAAACGCAGTGCAGAGCGGCGGCCATTAGCTAGCCAGTGAGGCACACAAACAGGGACCTACTGGCTTGGCTACGTAAATAAAGCACAGAGAGCCCTGATCTTTCAACATTTTGCCTGAAGAAGAGCAGGTAGAGTCAAGCATTTTTTCGGTCAAATTGGGTTTCTGAAGCTTAAAGCCTGTGTTGCTTTGCTGAGAGTTGCATTCTTCCTTCAATGTATCTGTCATCCTGCACCCTGGATTAATATAGGACAGGATGTACTTACCACAACAACTCTGCCAGCCTCCAAAATGGCCCTGAACTCTTATGTCATCCCTGATCATTCCCAACACATTTGATGAAACACATTACATGATGTCATGAGGATCAGATCCTGAAAAGAGGCTGAGGAGATGTAACCGTACGAAATGGAGCAGTGACCTTGGAAACAGGGCTGTCATCACATCTGTCTCTTGTGTCCAATTCCTGTCACTGACTCCGGCTCATTTTAGTATCTCGATTTATGTCTTAAGTGTTCAAAGGAATAGATTTTTTATGAGCACACCCAAGTTTGCCATGAATTTTCCCTCATAAAGGTTTAATTCAAAACGAGAAAACGAAATTCTGCACATTGAGAGCTCCTCCTGCTTCTTGCTTTTGCTGGATCTCTCTTCTTTTCCCACAAACACACCCATGTGGACATGAACTAACACACTGTGTGCTATGTGTGTGAAATATGAAAAGCTTATTCCAGGGAAACCCATCTGATATCTGTTTCAGTCATTACCATAATAATTGGCACTCCACTGCACAGAGTAAGAGCCTGGTGGACTTGGATTGAATAATAACTAGATAAGGGAAGGGAGGGAGCACACTGCAAAAAATATCAATCATAACAAGTCTTGTATTCAGTCTGACGGGCTTTTCTTCCCTAAAAATAAAGGAGATTCAAGCCCAGTGGGGTGCAGTAATTCCTCTTGTTTTTAATGCATTTGGATTTGTCTCATGGTTTCTAATTGTCATTATATTAAATGAGACATAATGAAGGAAGATTGGTTTGGAGACAAATGGTCGAAGAAAACTCTTGAAAAAGACATATTAGAAGATTTGTTCCTCTTTTTTAATTAAAGATTAGCATTCTCAGCTGAAAGGTAATTTGTATATAGATATAAATCAATATATTCTTTGCAGCGTGACAGTGAGATGACCAGGTAATACCAATGAGCATCTGTTGAGCACGGCCCATAATGCTCACTTTCACGCTGTATGTGCTTCTGCTTCACTGGCCGACAGCCACATGCATCTCAACTCCTTTGAGAATGTTCAGCCACTATGTCTTATAAAACATTTCCATTGCAGTATGCAGTCAGCTTCTGTATGCTGTTCTCTTAAGGCATGAGCAAAGCTTTGCACTGTCTCTTTTCTTTTGTTTCACGATTGATTTTGCTCAAAGCGTGCATCTGCCAGTGGGTGATGAAAGGCTTTATATTGATGTAAATGATACACTGTACTGATTGAACTGCTTTTAATACAGCTGAGATTGATGCGCTGTTTGATATTTCTACTGTTGTAAAAGATCTACGGGTCATTGCAGTGATCAAAGATGGTTCATTAAATTGCTCTATAACACTTTACTATATGGCCTGCAGTGTAGAGGGTAACACTTTACAATTTACAGTTATTTCTTTACTCTGTGGCAGTATTGTAACCTAAGTTACAACGTAGAAGGATGTTAATCAAAGGAATAAGGGGGTTACAATCCAGAAACTTAAGGAGTTTTTCTTGAAGTAATATTTCAAATAACAGGTACTTGAAGAATATTATACCAAATACAACCAGCGAGAGCAAATTAATAGCTCATATCTTTTCACTTTAAATAGTCAAACTGAATAATAGACTTTATTGGAATAAAGGTGAAAGTGGGGTTACACCTTATCAGGTCGATTCATGCAGAATTTACATTTATATGTAGGTGCCGGGTCCCGATCTTTTATGGGATTTTTCTTTCTGTAAATCCAATGTCATCTTATGCTATGGAAGCTGAATCTGAATCACAATTTTCTTGCGAGGATTTTTTTTTTGATGTATTCAAAAAAGTGATTGCCCGAGAACTGTTGCCCGAGAATCTTCTATCATGAGACGTCGCGGCTGTCTGTTAATCTGCAGAAATGTTTTACCTCTCCTCACAGAATCAGTTTCTGACCTCTTTGTTAAAGGAACAAAAGGTGGGCACGGGGCTAGACCACAGGGAGCTTACTTTGCATTATTAAAAATACTTTAGTAAGCCTCTTGTTCTGCTACAAGCTCTCTGACTGAAGCATGTGGATTTATCAGTAAGACATTATGCAGCTGTCTCTACCACTGATGCAGCAACTCCAGGGAGACTGCTACTTGCATATAGTTTCATCATGTCCAAAGAAATCCCACAGATGGTACTCCAGTTGTGCATCAAAGAAACTTTGAAGATCCATACGAACACTTTCTTAAAGTTTGTCAAGCTCTTTCAGATGTGGTCAGTGATTGAGCAGGTGGAACTTCAACACCCCATGTTCAGACTCCTGAATGCTGCTGCTGCTCAACAAAAAATAAAAGATAGTCTACAGCAGGCTTATTCAACTGGCGGCCCGCGGGCCAGATGCGGCCCAGAACCAACTCCCGAGTGGCCCAGCCTCCCGTAGCCAAATTCCTACACTAGTACAGACCATGAACGCAACACTCCGAGTTGCATAGAAAACACCAAGCCACAACGCAGCACGTTTTTTGAAAGTGCATCTAGTGGTGCTAGTAACGGTGGTCCTATGATAGCAACTCTAAAACATGTCTCTCTCAACTCTGAAGCGTAAACAGAGACAAAACGGTCATTGATCTTGTGGAGCAGATCCAAGTCAAACTGGACCTTTTCGCGACCGACTTGAGCACGGGTCGGATGCTGCATTTTCCGACGCTCCCCAAACACATCACATCTCCGGCCCAAATCACGGATGTGATGACAGATTTCATTGCGAGGTTGAAAGAGAACTTTGCCGGTCGATTGGATGGACTTGCTCTGCCCACAGAGGTGATGGACTTTGCCAGAGACCCCTTCACTGTTGCAATAGAGGGGGACGTATCAACCCGAGCAAAGGAAGTGGTCCCCTGCATCGACAAGGGGAAATATACACTGGAACTTATTGACATGCAGCGCACTAACGGGCCAGCAAAGTTTTGGAGTGATGTCAAAAAACAGCAGTTCCATAACGTTCAGAAAGTAGCGATCTGTGTGCTCAGTATGTTTGGATCAACATACACATGTGAATCAAGCTTTTCACACATGAACTCAATCAAAAGTAGCACTCGCTGCTCCCTGACTGACAGCACTCTTCACCAATGTCTTAGGATTGCATTGACATCCTATGAGCCAAAAATAGCTGCTCTTGTTCAAAACAAAAAATTTCCCTTCTCCCATTGAGAAAGTCAGCGATGACAAATCACAAATGAGGTCATAGTAAGCACCTAGTTTACTATAGTAGACGTGTAGTGTAGTATTCATTCATATGTTAGTTACCTGTATCCCTTGTTATGGGTTTGTGCACTGAAGGGTTTGACAGTTCTTTTTATATTCATTTAAATGCACTTTGTAATGTGTCTGGGTCAAATGTGACCAAAACGTATGATTTTTTTGTTATTACTTGAAAAGTGAAAAAATAGTATTGCTACAGTACTACCTCTTTGTGTTGTATTGCTCTTTAGCTGTTTTTTTTGTATGTGAGGACATTTATTAAGACTGCTATTATTGTATTCAGTAAATGCACTTTGTGATGTGCCTGGTTCAAAAAAAATAACCAGAATATTTGACTTCTAAAGCAAACAAATGTAATGCTACAACTGTGCACTTTTTTTCAGATTCTGTTAAATTAATGCTAATTTGTTGTGTTTTTATGCACTTTTTGACGTACCTTTGTTAGATGAACAATGAATACAAATTGCATGTTTTTCATCGCAGTAATATGTGTATATACAACATTTCCTTTTCGGAGACTCCAGGCAAGAGTTCTAATAAAACACATTTGCTATAAGTTGTAGGCCAGAAGGGCTAGAAAACAGCCTGTTCAGTTTTCATGAGCACATTCAAATGAGTTTGACCAGATCATGTTTTGTGTTGTCAAGTTCAAGTAACATAGCGTCCTTTTATGGCGATTCTCCTCCTTCTATTTCCCACAATGCTCTCTCAGATTGTGTCTCTTTTCTCCTCTCCGGATCTTTACAGGATGATATTCGCATGCTAATTGAGCGCAATTTTATTTTGATTCATCATTAGTGGCTCAATGTCGCACAAGTCACACCTTCCCTCCTTTTTCAATGCCTCAATAGCATGACCTTCCCAAAGCTCCGTCTAGCCAATATGTCTCATTACTGCACCATGGGGGGCTGTCACCCACACCCACACACACACACACACACACACACACACACACACACACACACACACACACACACACACACACACACACACACACACACACACACACACACACACACACACACACACACACACACACACACACACACACAGATAAGTAAAGATAGAGAAAATAATAATAGAGAAAATAATACTGACAGGCACACACAAAAAATGATTTGCATACACATAGCTCTGCAACTTTCTCCTTCAAGCACACACAAAGATGCTTTGCAGTCTGTTTGTGTGTGACTGACAGAACAACTCCAGAGAAAAATAAATAGGTCTAAAAAATAAAATAGAATGAAGGTTTGAGTGATTTATGCACACACACGCACACACACAAACACACACACACACACACACACACAAAATCACACAAAGGAAACCTTCTGCAAAACAAAAGTAGAATAAACAAACACAGAGTATTATTTGAAAGGGGTTTTCATATTTGAGGAGAGGGAGGTGTAAACCTCTATGTTTGCCTTTCGTTTGTTCAAAAGGCACAAGGTCAAATCTGTCAAAAGGTTTTTATATTAGTTCAGGTTCGGAATAAATCACAAAGATGACCGGGGTCTCAAATGTGGTTATTATTTCAAGCAGAGAAATACATTTGGTACAAAGATCTTGTAAGCCTTTTTTATGACTTGCTGTTAAAAGTGCAGATATATTTTAGATGCCAGTGTTCATATTACATCAATAACTAATAAAACAACCAAGAAAAGTGTGTTACGTCAAAAACCAAGGTACCTTAGTTCAGCTTGTGTTGTTGCCAGTAGCGTGGCGTGGGAAAAAAATTAGGGGAAGCCAATAATACGTCCTTTCTTTTGTTTGGGGGGGGGGTGGTCAATGTAATAACGTAACCAGATGAGTGATTACAGCGCCCGGTATCATTTTACACACATTTGTATCATACAGATGCAGGACTTACACACGCCTGTTATCTAACCGACAGGTCCGCACGCACTCTCCAGCCGAAACTCTAATAAGCATTCATTCACAAACTAAATCAGGAGACCTTTAACGTTTTACATCCGGTTCGCTCCTTTGTTCCTCGCTGTACACAGCTCCAGTTTGGGCATTGGCCTGTCATCAGATTGTATTTGTTGTTGCTGCTGCTGCAGCGGAAGTTTAGTACAATTATTTTTGATTAAATACATAGGCGAAGTTTGGGGGGGTTCCCGGGGTGCCCGGCACCCCCTGGTGGCCGGAGTCTTTTTTTTATTTTTTTTAGTTATGATGTACAGATAGTAGGTGGCCTAGATAAATATAACTCTGGAACGCTATATCAATAAATGCAAACTCAATAAACATAATACATTTAAATCCACAAACATATTGTCTCAGTGTGTACTGCTGTCAGAGACAGAACATTATTCAAAAATGAGTCTACACAGACGATCTGTGCAGCTGCTGCGCCCTCACACGCTGCACGCACATGCGCACTTTGAGCACTCAAATTCAGACAAGTCGAGTCTGCCAGCCGCCAAAACCTGACAGGAGAAGACTAAAAAAATGGATATACGCAGGTTCTTCGCAACCAAAACAACTCCAGTTTCGGATTCAAGTTCCAGCGCCACCGTTGCTGCCACCCAAGCTGCACCTGCTCCGGACCCGCTAGTCCCGCCTCGCCCGTCGACCAGCCACCACATCTTGGCGCCGGTCGGCACCGCAGCTCCCGCCGCTTGCAATCCCTGTGAGACAGCCTCTGATGGCGGTCAACTTCCCAGTGACCTAGGAGATAAAAGTGTGGGCCCCAAACAGCCAGTGCTTCCCGTTTTCCCAAGACACAAAATTGGAGATAGAAATCGTTGCTTTTCTGCATTCTTTTATAACAAGCATCCGTGGCTGGAGTACTCGGTTTCAAGGGACGCAGTGTTTTGTTTTTGTTGCCGCCACTTTTCCAAGGAGATTGGAGAGGAGGAAGACACACTAGCTAAACAAGGCGGGCGATATTGGAGTAAGCTAACTGAGAGGCTGATAAAGCATAGCTCTTGTGAAAAACACAAGGCCTGCATGAGACTGTGGGAGGGCTACAAGGAAACTGAAAAGCATGGATCTGTCAGAGTCCACTTGTCAACCAGTCACCAGAACACAGTGGATAAAAACAGGGAGTATTTGACAAAGGTCGTGGATGTCGTTAAGCTGCTGTCTCAACTGGGCCTCCCTTTCCGTGGACATCGGGAAATACAATGGAGAAAAAAGGAAATACAAGAAAATAAAAATGAAAAAAAGCACACAAATACAGTCGATACAGAAACAGATAAAAGCAAGCCGCATGATCAGTGTGAGAAAAAGTTTTTAGAGAGTACTTGTCCATGGACAAGTGAGTTTGGCAATTTACTTGTCCGAATACATTTTCACTTGTCCAGAATGGACACAAATTGGGGCCACTGGAATCTTCTTCTTCGCCATCGTATTTCACATTTTCCCACGGTTTTTACGATACCGCTCACGTGAGTGAGCGGTAAGATTTTACTGCATCACACATAGGGCTGGGTATCGTTTAGATTTTAACGATTCCGGTTCTGCTTTTCGATTCCAGTTATTTTCGGTTCTCGATTCCGGTTCTTTGAGAGGGTAAAAATAAGTCCCATGACAAACTGGGAGAAAAATATATTTATGAAAACATTAAGTCAAATCTGTATTCCTATTTACAAATCAGTTCATACTGTTTAATTTATTACGGTTATTGAATACAATTATATAAACATAATCTCTGCATTGTTTTGTTAGTTCTAAGTGGTGCAGTTTAAGAATGTACAATTGGCCCAGTCTCCTCTGATGTTACACTGCAACCTGCCTGTGAGACAGAGTCCAACCACACAATCTGTGTGTCCAACACATGTCCTGCAACACACATGCTGCAACCTGCCTGTGAGACAGAGTCCAACCACACATGTCCAACACATAGGCCTAATAATAATAATAATAATACATTATATTTATAGCCTATAGGCCTAGCGCTTTTCTAAAACTCAAAGACGCTTACACATGTCCTGCAATACACATGCTGCAGCTGCCCAGCTGTTCACTGTTTGTAAAAGTAAATAGATAGTATTTTAATTTCAATAATTTCTATACCCTGCCTTATAAACAATACTGACATCCCTGTGCTCCTCCGAGTATGGGGGTCCGGGGATATGATTACAGCGCGAGGACACAGGTTGGCTGCTTCACTTCATAAAGGAAACGGCGGTCAATATTAACAACAAAGGAGCTAAAAGTCCTAATAACCTTCATTACGTGTTAGAGAAAGAACATAAGAAAGTTTGACAAAGATGAGGCTGTTAAACGGGCAGTGAATCCGCTGTGTGTAGAAAGAGAGAGAGAGAGAGAGACGCTGAGCTGCACCATGCAGCGATCAGCTGATCCGGAGCAGAGACAGGGAGCTGCGGTCCGCGGGGCTCGGCTTCGCCTCCTGTCCTCACAACTCTTATCAATCCCGGGAACGGACAATTGTTATTTGTTCCTACTCGGAACCGAGTTTTGCTTCCCAACCCTGCCACTGTGCTACACTTCCCGCCCCGCCCCTGTACAGAAAGCGGCGAGATGCATTTCATTAGGAATCGACAAACAGAACCGAAACTAACATTTCTAAACGAACAATGGCGGACACGTCCAATTTGCGAATGAGTTCTGCCTTTTGTAAACTGAATCTATCAATAATATAACAATAAATCCGGGCGAAAAACGTCACTTGTCCGCCGGACAAGTCAATTGAAAGATCTACTTGTCCGATATTGTAAATAACACGTCCCGGACGGTGGGACGTGTACTTTTTCGCACACTGCGAGATGATGATGATGAAACAAAGGGAAACTTTTTGAGTCTGTGCGACTTCCTCGGCAAGTATGACCCAAGTTTCCGCAAAATGCAGGATGAGAAGTACTTTAATTGTACAAGTCCAGATTTTCAAAACGAGGTCATCTCTTTGTGTGCAGAGCTAGTCAGAGAGGAAATAGCAAATGCAGTGCGTGAGACTGGTTTTTTCACGGTTATCGTGGATGAGGCCAAATCATCAAAGTCTGAACAACTGTCTGTGTGTATCAGATATGCAGAAAAGCTACAGGTTAAGGAGCGATTAATCTGCTTCATTGACTGCTCTGCCTCCCGAGATGCTGCTGGGATTGTTGAGGGTATCAAGAAGGGGTTGGAGTCATGTGGACTGCAGGACGTCCCAATAGTCGCACAGTCGTATGATGGGGGCCTCAGTTATGTCTGGGCATTTAACTGGAGTGCAGCAGCGTATCAAGGAAGATTACCCCTTTGCCATCTACGTACACTGCATGGCCCATAAACTTAATCTGGTCCTGGTGGAATCATGCACAGTCAACAGAGACATCAAAATGACGTTAAATGTTATTGATAAGCTGTACTCCGTGTTTTCAGAACCAAGCAACCACCACAGGTTTCTGGCAATGCAGAAAACACTCGAGATGAAGGCAAAGGAAATTGGGCAACCCAGTGACACTCGTTGGGCGAGCAAATGGCGATGCGTCTTTGCGGTTAAATCACATTATGTGCCTATCACACGCTGTCTGAAGGAGATGGTGGATGAAGGAGAGAAATGGTCAGTGGAAGCAAGTGGGTTGTATAATCACATGACCACACCTGGCTTCATCGCCTGCCTCATTATCCTTGAGGACCTACTGCGGGTTGTGCACGTTGTTCACAAGAAACTTCAGTCCAAATCCACAACACTTGCAGATGCTGCCTCCACGATCAACAATCTGAGAGCACACTTGAGGGAACGCAGAGGAGAGGAGGAAGGTTGGCAAGACATATGGAGCCAGATCAAGCAGTTTGGCGAGGACGTCGGCATGCCAGTTGCCACTGCAGAAAGTGACCCCCCCTCCATGGCAAAGCGAAAAAGAAGTTCAAGACCCCCTTTGTCGCTTTACCAGTATGTAGTGGGGGCCACACTTGGGCAGCGCCAACGAGATGAAAGGAATGAGGAAATAGACGGACAATTTGAGGCTCACGCCATCTACTGTCATTTATATCTCCCTGTGCTGGACAATATGATGGCCGAGGTGGACAGACGGTTTTCAGGTGAAGCCATGGAGCTTGCAGCGGCATGTGATGCTGTGATAAAGTGTGAGAAGAAAGGCATTGAACCACTTCTGAGAAAATATGCAAGCCTCAAGATCGTCCATCCACAGCTGGTGACAGCAGAAATGGACCTGATAAAATGTGCTGTCCAATCTCCCATTAACCTGAAGGACCTGCAAAACGAAGTGAGCAAGGAGAGCTATCCAAACTTCTTCCCATTACTCCAGCTTGCACTGACACTGCCCATTGGATCAGCGACATCAGAGAGAAGTTTCTCAGCAATGAGGAGGATCAGAAACTGGCTGAGAACTACAATGATCCAGGAGAGATTTTCTGATCTGGCCCTGCTGCACATTGAGGGAGATTTGACTGCAAAACTGTCAGTTGAGAAGATAGTGGACATCTATGCCAGCCGGAAAAAGAGGCGCCTGATGCTGCACTAGGTAAGCCATTCATTCAAATTATTTTGTTTTGTTGAGCTTAAATGCGTAATTGCGCAGCATCTGCATCCGGGGATAGCCAGCTGCAGTAAGCAGCAGACACCGCTCCACGCTCAAACCAAAATCCTCCAAATCCTCCCGTTTGCGTTGTGCTCACATGCTTCGGTCCTGCTAGCGGCCGCTGCTGACAGTTGTGGGTCAGAGACGCTGAATGCATGGAGATCATAATCACTAGATGACGGTGAACAAAAGTCATTACTTTGTTGGTTGGCTTTGTTTTCATCGCTGAAATTAGGTCAAAATGTGATAAAACTGCTGTGCTTATATCCTACAGTTATTAGTTAGTATGCCTATATAGTTCATTAAAAAGTGTGTGAGCATTGGGGAACATTGATCCTACAGACCTCTGTGTTATAGCCTAATTATAGCAGCAGTATGTGCCGCAGCAGCCGTTTTATTTTGCGGCGAGTTCCGCTGCCATAGTAATTTCATCTATTGGGCATATTAGTTATGAAAACACACCTGCAGTAGCCTGTAGGCTATCCTGATCAATTTTCATGTATGAATCCTTGTGTTGCAGCCTATAGCTATACATTACATTTGTAGTTATTTTTTGGCACCCCCAACCTTAAAGTTCAAACTTCGCCCATGATTAAATACTCCAGATCTCCACCCTCCATAATTGCACTTGCTTCAGTTGCTTGCTACTTTCTAACGGCGGTGAGAGTGGTCCAGTGACGCTATCTATCTTCTATCGATTAGATTTATGATTCGAAAATTAGACATGTGGATATTATCCGACTGAACAAAACGTGCATTTACCTAACAGGTTCGTTTTCCACTGACCTTTTTTCGAGCTATTTTCCAAAATACTATGGAGAAATCCCATTGCTATTTTGCCGAGGGAAACCGAGCGCAGCTTACTTCCGCTTTTTGGGACGCGTCACTGCACCACTAAGTTGATGTGATTTGATTGGATTGTGAGGCAAGGGAAGCCAGCCGCCTCTGGCTTCCCTTGGCATGGCCCTGACCAATCACAGGTTGGCAGGGGCATGACGTGAGCCTCATCTGATTGGTCAATCCCTCCATTTTTTTTCACCAAGGGAAGCACATTTCGGCTGGCCTCCTCTCGCAACAGAGTGCAATCTACTGTTTCACCGTAACATCTAGAGGGGCGCTGTTTCACTCTTTGTAAAATACTCAATGAGAATGGGGGAGAGACGGGCCGGCAGCAAAACACAACAAAGAATTTCCGAAACAAAACGAAGTGTTTTCATTTATTTATTACAATTATAACTACAAACCGAAAAAACAGGGGAAGCCTGGCTTCCCTTGGCCTCCAGGAGAAAACGCCACTGGTTGTTGCCCTGAAATGATATGTTGATAGAACATTCAACATTTTTTTTAATGTAACGTGTAATGGACATAATTCTGAGTAGATGCTTTATAGAGAGAATGACATATTGTCTTGTTAAATCACCGGGATCACAATAAGGACATTTTCTGCCGCTGCTGCAGGTTTCAGAAAAGTTTCCACCAAAACCTGATCTTCTGCAACATCTCTGTTAACCAATCGAAATAGAAACGTTGCTCTATTGTTTATTTCTCACTGACATCCTTTAGGAAATAACACCCAACTGGGACCTTGAGTCACCCATTTTCCACAACAGCAAACTCCAGCTGGTATGTAGGGCGACAGACTTTGATTCCCTGAATGGAATAATCACACACTTATGGCGTGCCACAGAACACACCCCTCTTTACACACACATTTCATGCAACATTTATCAGGCCCAGGGGCAGTATCTTCTATCCTGGAAAAGACCTCTGCTGTGGAGTGTGGGAGGCGGATTTATCCTCAGATGGCTGCAATCGAGTCAGAAAACATTGGACCTACTTCTTCGGGATGTTATTGTATTATTCTGAGAGAAAGTGGTTGGTGCCAAAATTGTGTTTTTCCTCTTTCTTCATGTTTTTACAGACTTTAAATAAATTCATTTGGGCTCAATCATTTGTTTCCTCATGCAGTAACTCTCCATTTTTTAGCCATTCCTTATTCATTTTGTATTGCTGCCACGCCATAAAAAGGGCAGATGAGGCAGATGAGGTAGAACACTTTAAAAACCAGGATAAGCAGGAGGAGTGTAAAAACCCTAGCATGAATTCAAAAAGTTAACTGAAACAAAGGGTAAAATCTAAACAACAACTCCTGTCTCTCATATGTATACAAATCATGTTTACCTTCTCAGTGTCACATAACTGGAACCAACCAACTTCCCCGCTAAGTATAGGAAGAGTTTAAAAGAGCAAGCATCCAAAACACACAAAACAAATAACCAACCATTAATACAACATTCTCTCAGGTTACTGCTCACAGGTCAATATATCTAAAGCCTCCAATCTATACCAATGAGTAGACCAAATATAAGTATAGAATGTAATTTACTGCAAAGCGATATCTTACCCTACATCCAAACAGTGACATAATTAGACACACCTGTTTGCACTAAATTAAGCTTCCCATGAAGAACAACAGAAATCCTATAAACCGTCAAACAGTTCAACTTAACAAGCCTGTGCCATTTATACACCTTAATTAATGATGTGTCCTTAGGCAGACACAGAAAAGTTTTAATTATGGAGAACATAAAGTAGTGCAAAGAGAGAAAGACACAGTTTTACCCGTTTTGTTTCAATTAAGAATATATCATAGAATATGCCATTTCTATACATTAATACAAATAATGGTATACAAAGTTGGATTTGAACAGTTGTTTTGCTTTTCTGAGAGGTTTGAAACAATACAAGGGAGGATTGGTGCATGGTTGAACATATACAGTGAACTTGTCTAATTTTTAGATGCAGGTGACAGCCGCACGTCATCAAGGTGGATCATTTGTGGTGCAATCCTGCCATAAAAAAAACAATCCCTCAATGTGTGACTCATACAATGTGATTTGGATTTCTCTAAATGGGTATCCCGCCCATAAGTGTGCTATCAGGAATCACAGTTAGACCACTGTCCTAAAAACCAGCTGATGGTAAACCTTTTCCAGAAATGCTCAGGTATGTGACTTAAAAAAGCTTTTAATTCTTTACCTTACATTTAATATATCCAACTTCTATCATAAAAAGACTGTAGTTCATCTGCTCCCTCCCCTCGTCACAGTCCAGACGCTTTTATAAATGAAGCACGGGTGTCTGTGGCGACACGGAGGATGATATGAAAGCAAAGGGACAGATAATCGAATGTCATCCTTATCATAGACATACATGTACAGAGCTGCAGATGGAAAATGTCAGACTCCCAAATTAAAACATAAATATGCTTTAATGTGAGCGTACAGGGAACCGAAGCCTCGAGGGTGAGTTTGTGTGTCTGTGTGTGTGTGTGTGTGTGTGTGTGTGTGTGTGTGTGTGTGTGTGTGTGTGTGTGTGTGTGTGTGTGTGTGTGTGTGTGTGTGTGTGTGTGTGTGTGTGTGTGTGTGTGTGTGTGTGTGTGTGTGACAGGTAGAGCGTGTGTTCACAGATGACAAATAGCCTCTCTAGCAGACTGCGTGTTCTTGCAGTGTCACTCATTTGTCTCCCATGCAGTGCTCACACAAGCACACACACACACACACACACACACACACACACACACACACATACACACACACACACACACACACACACACACGGCCCTGGCCCGTGTGTGTCACTATAGTGTAATGGCTTTATTGACCTGGGGCCCAAGGACGCCACAGCACTCACTCCCCACCTATGGGTGCTTAATGGATGGCTCTCCTCCTCCTAATTTGATCCACAGTTTCCTCTCTTCCTGATCTCCTCCCATCTGGTAGACTACTTCTTCTCCTGATCCTTCCTCCTCTCCTTAATCTCCTCAATCTTTCTATAATCTCCTGCTCTTCTCAAAGTCCTACATGAGTGAACAGAGAAGAGAGGAATGAAAGACAAGGAACTGTCACATTTTACTTCCCAAATGCACACACACACACTTTTCCCACACACACTTTTTACACACACACTATTCACACTCCATTTAAAGTGAAATTGAGTGTCTGGTGAAACCCGCCCTTCATTTACCCATCAGATAAAATAAGGGGTAGCTTGGATCTGTGCATGAGAGCTGTGTTAGGAGCAAGAACACTGAAATGAAAACGTATTTCTGTGTATGTGTGAATTCTCATTATTATATTCAATAAAACTTAAGATTGGTGTGTTTATATTGTCTGCCAAGTTTTCATAGAAGTTAGGTTTGATATTAATTATAATACTAATTTTGGCTAGCAAAACCTTGTCAGGACTCAAGTTATGTTAGCGGCTCTGTGAGGCTCCACTGAGGCAGAGCATTTCTTTTAGCTAAGTCAATGTGTAAGGATGCTAATACTCTTTCAGGAACAGCGCTAACATTTCAATGTTTAGTAGGTATAATGTTTATCATGTTAACCACCCTAGGCATGCTAGCTGTGCCTGCTAATTAGCACTCAAAGTATCGCTGAGGCTAGGAACATCCTGTGTTGTTTTTTTAGGCCATCCAAGTATTTATAATAATAATAATAAATGGGATTTATATAGCGCTTTTCTAGACCCAAAGACGCTTTACATTATTACATTATTTAGACATGAAGAAAGGATTGAAAAGTAAAATGTTGACGTGATGGTGGTGTTTGAGGAGTAAGGATTTAAGAATTACAATTATTTGAGGGAGACACTAATGTCTGATCCAAATTTCTTGGACCAAAGTGGTGAAGTGTTGTTTGTGTGTGTAGCATACATGAGCTACTTTTTACAAAAAGTGTGTTGCAACTGTTTGACTGTGCACTAATGAGAGGTCTTCACAATTTCATTGGTCACCTGCAGGAAATCTCCAAAGTCCCCTCAGCACTATCAGTGTCTAGCTACTTTACCACCAGGGAAAACAGTCTGCTATCTTCACAGGTTGTTAATTAATTTCAGGATGGGGTCTAATCACTTAAGTCCCTTGTGTAAATTCTGTGCTCTTTTGCAATTTCACTCACACAATAAAAACTTTGAAAAGTGACACAATTGGGGGGTGAGGAATCTCAGAGGTGATTTGTTTATCTCGAGGTGTGACATTTCTGTCATTTATATTCTGTAATTTACAGTCATTTATATTCTCTGCTACATCCACTGTTCCTTCTCAATCACCCAGATCCACAGATCAATGAACTATGAAATGTTCATCTTGTTTTTTTTGTGACTAGCTTTTATTTCACTGTAATTTGTTTGTTTCGATATAAAGATGTTCAGGAGATATATAATAAACCTAAGGGAATTATTTTATCAAAAAACAGGAGAAGGAACAGAGTGGTTTTTAATGGATTTCATTTAGCAGGCCGCTTCATGGGCTGACTTTAAATCAAGCATACCAAACAACTTGAATGGCAGAAGATCATAAAAATGTGATTGTAATACCCACCGCAGAGAAGCACGTCATCACCTGCTCCTGTAAATTAACGGTGACAAGATTTAAATAAACATGGCGGCACTGACAGCCCTGACAGATGACAGCTATGGAAATAAAGAGGAGGCTGCGTTAAACTTCAGTTCCTTTAAAAAGGAAAAACTCTGTTCAAATCATTGAGCTATAATTAGCTGCTGTTACATTTAGGTGGGAACCTTTTTATTTCAGCTGGTTACCTCACAAATCTGTTTATCTGCAGCGTTCCTTGAGATTTAGGCAGAGAGTGTTAAGAACTCAGACACTTAGGAGGTAGGACCCAATTGCACGACCCGGGAGACAGAGGTAAAGTATTGGTAAGATACTTTATTTTTCCAAAAACACTTTGAACAAAAAATGGTCACCAACTGATCTCAGATTGAGATGACAAAAAATTGAGAACAAAATCGCTCACGTGGTGAGGAACAAAACTTTTTTGAGCACAAAAGAGCATAGACCTGACCATGGCAAGAGACAAGACGAACTGACACTGAACACTGGGAGACAGGGGAATTTAAACACAGGGTAACAAGACACAGGTGGGAACAATCAGGGGCGGGGTTGACACTGATGAGCATAGGAGACACAGAAGGGAAACAGGTGAACACAATCAGGGAAACCAGGGAAACCAACGACAGGGAGGAAAACACAGGGAGAAGGACCAGACAATACACAAGGAGGAAAACATGACAGGGATAACAGCAAAACACCCATTACCAGACATACAAAACTGAAACGTGACATAACACAAGAATCGTGACAGAACCCCCCCCCCCCCCCTCAAGGGACGGATTCCAGACGTACAATAAAATTTAAAAAAAAAAAAAAAATATCCAAACGGGTGGGTGGAGGGGGTCCGGTACGACAACCCAGAGGCAAAGCACAGTCCATGATGGGTGTCTCGGGCGGACGGCCCAGGGGCAAGACAGAGTCCATGATGGAGTCCTCAGGCGGACGGCCCGGGAGCAAGGCAGAGTTCATGGTGGAGTCCTCAGGCGGACGGCCCGGGGGCAAGGCAGAGCCCATGATGGAGTTCTCGGGCGGACAGCCCCGGGGCTTCTTCTTCTTATCGTGTCCACAAGGCAGTCAGTTACAGGGCTTGGTTAGATGTGGTTCAGCCACAGCTGAACACATTGCTGTCCCTTCTCATTAAACTCTGCCAAGTCCGATGTTGTGCTGGGTTGCTCCAGCAGGGGGCATATCAGGAGGTGTTGCATGGTTTGTGGTTCAATGCCGCAGTCACACACAACGTCCCCGTCATTTAGGTATCCCCATTTGGCGAGAGTGGCTTTTGCACGTCCAACACCAGATCTTATTCTGTTTAGGCATTTCCACACTGCGTAGTTGGTGTCTTCTCCAGGGGGCAGTGCCTCGCTCGCCTTTAGCTCCATTGTTGTTGCTGATGGGAGGTTTTCAAGTCTTTCTTCCCACCGAGTGACTCTTTCACTGCTTGTGCTCGGTGTTCCGAGGGGTGGGACGCTCTTCAGGAAACTTTTCCTGGATTTAAGGCCCGGGGGCAAGGCAGAGTTTATGGTGGAGTCCTCGGGCGGAGAACTCAGGAGATCGGGCTCTAGGGTGAAAGCCGCTGGGAACTCAGGAGGCCGGGCACAAGGACGGGCAGGAGCTGGTGGAACCCCTGGCGGGTCGGGCGTAGACGAGACCCTGGACGGAACCTGGGCTGGTGTCAGTGGGACCCACGATGGAGCAAGGACTGGTGTCGATGGGACCCGAAACAGGACAGGACAGGTGTTGGCAGGAAACTCGGCGGAGCAGGTGTCGGCGGGATCCCCAACGGGACAGGACATAGGGTTGGCAGAACCCCCGGCAGAAGAGTAGTCGGCGGGATCCCCAACGGGACAGGACATGGAGTTGGCAGGACCCCCGACGAAACAGGCGTCGGCTGGACCTCCAACCGCACAGGACATAGGGTTGGCAGGACCCCCGGCAGAAGAGTAGTCGGCAGGATCTCCAACGGCACAGAACATAGGATTGGCAGGACCCCCGGCGGCACAGGATATAGGGTTGGCAGGACCCCCAGCGGAACCTCCAACGGACCAGGACATTGGGTAGGGACTTGAGAGGGAACTCGAGAGGAGACTCGAGAGGAGACTTGAGAGCTGACTGGAGAGGGAACTCGAGAGGGGACTGGAGAAGGAACTTGAGAAGGGACTCGAGAAGAGACTTGAAAGGGAACTCGAGAGGTGACTTGAGAGGGGACTCGAGAGGGAACTTGAGAGGAGACTTGAGACGGTCGGTAAGCCGACAGGACACAGGAAGCTTGCATCGGCCGAAGAGCCAGTACTGGAGCCGAAACTGGAGTCGGGACCATGGCTACTGGGGCCGGTACTGGAGCAGTCTGTAGGTGAGTGAACAAATGATTCATATGTGCAGCCAGTTGTTGCATCTGTGTAGAGATGTTTTCTTGATACTCTGCCTGGCGTCCTACCAGCTCTTTTATTTCCTGGGCGGCTGTGCCCATTTCTTCCACGTGGCGATAAATCTTCTCGCCTCGTGCTGACAGGGCGGCATGAAGCGTTCTTGGGTCGGCTGGGTCCATTATGGTCAGTTCGTTCTGTTAAGAACTCAGACACTTAGGAGGTAGGACCCAATTGCACGATCCTGGAGACAGAGGTAAAGTATTGGTAAGATACTTTATTTTTCCAAAAACACGATGAACAAAAAATGGTCACTAACTAATCTCAGATTGAGATGAAAAAAAATTGAGAACAAAATGAAAATCGCTCACGTGGTGAGGAACAAAACTTTTCTTGAGCACAAAAGAGCATAGACCTGACCATGGCAAAAGACAAGACGAACTGACACTGAACACTGGGAGACAGGGGAATTTAAACACAGGGTAACAAGACACAGGTGGGAACAATCAGGGGTGGGGCTGACACTGATGAGCACAGGGGACACAGAAGGGAAACAGGTGAACACAATCAGAAAATTAGACACACCAGGGAAACTAACGACAGGGAGGAAAACACAGGGAGAAGGACCAGACAATACACAAGGAGGAAAACATGACAGGGAGAACAGCAAAACACCCATTACCAGACATACAAAACTAAAACGTGACATAACACATGAATCATGACAGAGAGTTACTATGATAAAAACACATAAAGAAGGACAGAAAACAACTGACACGCTACAACAACTACTTAGTGATATTTTACCCCTGAAAAAGAGCGGAGTCACACAGCACTTCAATGTCCCTGAGGGGCAATATCTAGCTAATAAAAAAAAGTACATAGGTTAACATTGTCGGTTTTGTAATCATCATTGTCACTGAGCTAGGAATAAGGGGATCACATCCACAGCTGGTAACAGGCCAAATTGCATTTTGTTTAAAATGCCAGTAGCTTGTGGAATACATGACTTCATTTACCTTTATTGCCTCTTTAAGGAGGTAAAACCTCGTCCTAATGGAAGTAAATTAATCTCATTGTGAAGAGGGCACCGGACTTCAGAAGGATGACGATGTCTTTGTCTGGAAATGACTAAATATACAACATGTAAAGTGCATATGGCCTTTACCAGCATAGACTCCTGCATATACTGTAGCCATGTTTATTCAATTATGAATCAATACAGTTATAAATGTAAACTATTGCTCTATTGCGAAATACATTCTTTTGAGTTTGTGACAACAAATCTGTTAGGTGACCAATCACATCATGCCTAACTCATCACAATATATTTACTTTGTATGTATGCACAGACATGTCCTTGCCTTTCTCTGTTTGCTAGCCTGTTGCTCACAAAGACCTTTTCCCATTTGCCTCAATAATGGACTGTCAAACAATTTTCACATATAGTCTGTTCGAGCTCTATAAGGCACGTCAGCCAGTGAGAGGCGACACAGATTTCCACGTCACTGGAAACAGGATATGTTAAAGATGCAATTACAGATTCAAAGATCAATTGAAGGAGCCACTTTTGGATAACCTCTTAACCCCATGCTTCCTTTCTTGGTGTTTAACATGTGCTGGACCTAACGGAGGTATAATTGATATTGAATTTCTCATCAGATTGTGGGAATTGACGTCAAACAAGAACTTTCTTCCCCAATTTGTTTCCAAAATGTGTCACAAGAAGATAACTCACATTGTTAAGGCCATTACTTCATCAATCACAATTTAGAGATTGCACTTAGTTAGGGAACTCTTAACAGTAACAATAACAGGGCCATAACCTGTTACCCATCCCTTCTATTTGCTTCAACACTGTGGCAGAATGTGTTGGTAAATTACACCAGGAGGGCCTAGATTCTATTCAATTCATGAGTCACACTGAGCATTGATTCCACTGTAATAGATTATCAACCATGGTGACGTAGCATTGGGTCAGTATACAAGGTAAAGAAGCTCATTTTGTCTTTTGAAAGGATTGATAGCCACGTGTGATATTACCCGACGCCGTTAGCCCCGTGCTTCACGAGTTACAAGTAGCCTGTATTGCGAGGAAGCAAAGTGGTCTCTTCCCAGAAAAAGAAAGGAAAGGAACGAGGTATAATCCAGACACCTGAGAGAGGAGATTGTCATTCAGCAGGCGTGTGATGGCTGTCAGGCAGTTTTCCTCCACTGCAGATGTGACGCGAAGATAGACTCGGCTCTCCGCTGTGTCATCCTCCTCCCCCTCCTCTCCACTTCCCTTCATCTTCTTCTTTCCTTTCCTTGTCTGCTGTTCTCTCTCTATCTCCTTCCTGCTTTCTTTATAACAATTTGCCCTCCCACCTCTTTATCCCCCCCTCTTCATTCTTCTTCTCTCAATCCTCTCAGCAGAGATGAGTGGGTGGAGGGAAGCATTGTGCCCTGGAGATTGTTGTGCTATCCTCTTTTCAGATGGGCCAGACCATGGGTTTGTGCTGGCTGTGTGAATGTGTTCATGCATGTGTTTGTGTGTGTGTGGGATCGCCCCAACACAACAAGAAAAATGGACAATCCCTTTTTACTAGGGCTTAAATAAATGATCTGAGTTATTGGTTCATCGTTGTTGTCCTACAAATACATACATCTCACTTAGAACATGACAGCCTATTTTCTCTTTCTCCGGCCTACCCTGCATTGCTTGATTTTACATTTAGCCATTTTTCTCAACAATTTTTCTCTCTCTGATTTCTCTCTCCCTCATGGCTTCTCCTCTTCTCCTCTTTTTCCTTCCCACGTCAGCTCAGAGAGAAACATATCTCCCATCCTCTCTCGCTATATTCCCACATATCTTCTCACTTACCCTGCTTTCGTCTCCGTCCCTCTTTGGACATTTTTAGACAGTAAATCCCACCTTCTTCTACACTATTTCTCTGAGAGTGTCTGAGTATGTATGCAAGTGTGTGTGTGCGTGTGTGAGAGTGTTTTAAGAAAAAGCAAGGGATGCACTCAACCCTCTTACTGTAAATTCCTAAACACACTGGCTGTGATACTGTTAACCTCCAAATGCTATTTCCCAACATTTAATCCTATTTGCATTTGTAGAAAAGTGAGAGGGAAGGCAGTTTTACCAATTCTCCACTACAATAATTGATTTCACACAGTGCTTAGCTAGAATGGAAAAAAGCGCATCATTGGACAAATCAAGGCAGTTTCTGAATGTTTCCTGAACATTAGTTTGATGAAACTCATTTGTGATGTTTTTTTCTATTCAAATACATTGTCTGTGCTCTTATTCGGATTATTGGGTTTGTTTACTGTGATTGAGGCACAAGGTGTTTTAGTTTTATTTTCTCTCTTCCACTCTCTGCAAGGTGAGCTGCACTGTTTCTCCTTGAGTTTGTGTGGGTTGCTGAGTGCTATTACCAGTATTTTTCATTTTCTCATCTTCTTAAGTGCTTTCAATAGTATGTCTAAGTCCAAAACCCTTATATCGCTGATTTTCTATTAAAAATATATATTTTACAACACTGATCTGTAAAAACTGATCTCAGATACTGGCATTAAATGTATGAAGACCAACATTTAAGTGAAGTGTGGGGAGATCACAGATATCGTCAAAAGTCAAGACTGCCAATAACTGAAGGGAGACTTTTTTTGTATTATTGTTAAGCAATTTCATCTCAATTAACCTGACAATTGACAATCAGCTGTTTAAAGGTGATGAAACTGTGGTATTCTTTTAAGCAACATTACTTACATCACCACATAAAATGATGCCTGGAGCTGTCCGACGTGCTCAATGTACCTCCTGGTTTATAGAACAAAGCCTCGGACCTCACTGATGTTTGATTGCCATTACCACCTTTAGAATTTCTCATTACAAAAAGCACACTAGACCTTCTTCTCCTTCACCTACACCAGGTACTTTTAATGGAACACTAGAGGCACTTACTGAGTGGAGCCTGGCAGGTAAGAGAGAGCCATGTCATATATGAGTAATGACCCTCCTGAAATACTGCACGGCAGCAAGTCAAGCTTCTTATAGCTTATTGCATGGTCCATTTAGGGAAATGTAATTTCATTAAGAAAGAAATCTAGAGAAGAAGAGGGTTCTTTATTAAAAAAAATCTGTTTTTCACTCTGTTATTTTATAAACTATACATTATGAATACAGATATGCACAAACACATGTATCTTATGGTGCTGGAGCAAAGAGGCTGCCAGGTTTTTCTGTACTAGTGAGCAGTTGGGGGTTCAGTAGCTTGCTCAAGGACACCTTGGCAGTGCACAGTAACTGGCACCTCTCCAGCTACTAGTCCAAACTGTGATCTGTTTTTGTCCAATAGGGACTTTAACCGGCAACCTTTCAGTTCCCAAGCAAAGTCTCTACAGGCTCATAAATACAGTATTTCTGCAATATTTAGCAAACAATACACAACAAATGCACACAAACATTATGAGTAAAGACCCGTGTAAAGACCTCCATCTGTATTCATCCTGGCCTCCCACCTCCTGCTGCCTACCATATAATCCAGAACCCAAATCTGGCCACACAATTAGACAGCACAGAAGGGTCCATCATTATAAATAGATTAACTGAGATGCAAAGCAAACAAACTGCAGGGATTGAAAAACTGTGAAATGAGAGCTGTGTGATTAGTACATTCTTTATTGGCTCTGCATGAGGTAGGCTACAGAAACGTGGTCCAGATTCTGAGCTGCATGGAAAGGGTTATTAGAGGAAGCCTTAATGTCCTCAGATGTGTGTTGCTTTATTACTTCATCAAAAACGAGAAAAGCCAAATTAAAGCATGATATCTGTAAATGAGGTAACAAAGTTGCCTTAATCAAAAAGAACAACACAATTGGTTTCATAGTTCAATCAATCAATCAATCAATGTTTATTTATATAGCCCAATATCACAAATGTTACATTTGTCTCAGTGGACTTCACAGTTTGTACAGAATATCAGTATGACAATATGACACCCTCTGTCCTTAGACCCTCACATCGTACAAGGAAAAACTTCCAGAGAAAACCCACAGTTTAAAGGGAAAAATGGGAGAAACCTCGGGGAGAGCAACAGAGGAGGGATCCCTCTCCCAGGACGGACAGACGTGCAATAGACGCCGTGTGTAAATTGAAAAGATAATACATTTGCAACATAGGTAGTCCAAATGTTCGGAAATGCATGTGTGTATAATAGGAAGATGAATCCACGAGGATATCCATCCAGGACTTATGATCCAGGACCACAGCCACGACCCAAGATCCAGGACTCGCAATCCATGACACAGGACCGCAGGATCATCCATGACTCCAGATCCCGGCGTATATAGACACCAAAAAGAAAGAAATTTGAGGAAGGTGGGTTAATCGGAACATGAGAGTACACAGGTATAGACAGAGAGAAGGAAGAAGTAAGATGTCCCCCGACAAACTAAGCCTATATCAGCAAAACTAGGGGCTGAATCTAATCAGCCCTAACTATAAGCTTTATCAAAAAGGAAGGTCTTAAGCGCACTCTTAAAAACGGATAGGGTGTCTGCCGTCCGAACACAAACTGGAAGCTGATTCCACAAAAGTGGAGCTTGATAAGAAAAGGCTCTGGCTCCCATTGTACTTTTAGAGACTCTAGGAACAACCAACAACCCTGCATTCTTGGAACGCAATGCCCTAGTAGGCAGAGCCGGCCCGACCCATTAAGCGACATAAGCGGCCGCTTAGGGCCCCGCAGCCACTAAGGGGCCCCCTAGCAAAAAAAAAAAAAAAAAATTTAATTTAAAAAATAAATAAATCTCAGTACACCGTCGCCGTGATAAGTATGTTTAATTCATTGTGTTAATATGCCTAGATTGCCTACTCTCAAAGTAATGTATTATATTATTGAGTCAATAATATAATACATTAACCGTGCTTTACCTGAACCTCATCATGACACAAGAGAGGACGGCAGGATTGTAATTTCCCGTGTTCAGTGAATGCAACAGAGGCAAGACACCAGACCAGCCAGAGAGTTGAATGGAAATAAACATCTGTCTTATTGGCTGACAGGTACCTATCATGTGAGCTGTGACAATGTTTAAAATAAACTGTCAGTCGGACTCAAGAGATTTTGAAGATGGACATAAGAAAACATTTTCTTAAAAAATACGACAATTTTAAAGTGGTGGCTCACACAACAACCCCAGAGCAATCACTTGAGCCAGGTAAACAAGGTATGTAAATGTCAGTAAACTTCCAAGTAATGCGAACATGTAAGCAAAGCATAAATTACAGCTACGTTGACGTTACTTTGAATCGCGGGGGTAAGCTAAACCGTTAGCAAGCAGCTATAGCTAGCCAGATATATTAAATAAACACTTTGTCATATAATCTAAATGTAATGTTTTTTAGCGTTATCTGGTGATTTCAAAGAAAGCTCTCTGGGAAATGTTGACTTACTGTTCGACATGAAGCTAGAAGCTACCTTACAGTACACATTTGATCCGGAGTCCTGTCAGTTAAAGTGTTTCACAGTTAGCTTAGCTAAGCATCAACCTAGCACTGAAATATATGGATGTTATGTGACAGTATTTCTGAGAAAAAGTCAGCTGAAATGGTGGCATAGTTGCCACTGCTTTACATGTCAACAGCATTTTTGAATGTATTTGCAGCAGTAAATGTGGCTGTTTGGCCACTGACGTTGCCATAACAACACTGGAATTTAAATGTGCAACCTCTTTTTGTGACAGATTTTTGCAAGAAATTATAATTCTTCTGAATGATATTCCTATTGACAGCTAGTTTCTATGTGAACATTATATGATGGACAGCCAGAGAGAATAAATGAAAAAGAGTTATGAAATACTATATGACAAGTGATAGTGATTTGTAAGATATCCATAAAGAAAAATCTGTTTACAGTTCTGTTTCATATGGGTGTTGAGATATGTATCCATAGATCTCTTAATGTTTCTCTCAAAGTGCACCAGATTGATGCTTTTAAATTCAATATTTTAAAAAAATCTTCCCGGGGGAGCATGCCCCCCGACCCCCCTAGAGGAGGTGAGGACCCCCTTAGACGATGTTAGGTCCACGGTGTTTACATGCTTATTTATACAATATGTGAGCTTATGCTAACATCATAAGACAAAAGTTGGTTCCGTGTTGTGTGTAGTGAGAACGCGCTAGAGTGAGGGGGCCCCCAAGCCAAAGCTTGCTTAGGGCCCCCAAAAGTCTAGGGCCGGCCCTGCTAGTAGGACAATAGGGTATAATGAGTTCTTTAAGGTAAGATGGCGCCTGCCCATTAAGGGCTTTGTAGGCGAGAAGAAGAATTTTTAATTCTATCCTGTGTTCTATAGGGAGCCAGTGTAAGGCAGCCAGAACAGGAGTAATGTGGTCCCTTTTCCTAACTCTGGTTAGTACACGAGCTGCAGCATTTTGAATCAGCTGAAGCGACTTGACTGACTTCTTGGTACACCCTGATAATAAGGAGTTACAATAATCCAGCCTTGAAGTAACAAATGCATGGACTAGTTTCTCTGCATCGTTTTGAGGCAAGATATGCCTGATTTTTGCAATGTTACGTAGATGGAAGTAGGCGGTCCTTGAAATTGATTTTATGTGGGTGTTAAAGGATAAATCCTGATCAAATATAACACCAAGATTCCTTACAGTCTCACTGGACGCCAAATTAATGCCATCCATAGTCAATATATCTTTAGATAATTTGTTTCTTAGATTCTTCGGGCCAAGTACAATAACTTCAGTTTTGGTCCTGTTTAACATCAAAAAATGTAAGGTCATCCACGTTTTGAAGTCCTTGAGGCAGTCTTGAATTTTATTTAGATGATTAATTTCATCGGGCTTGATTGATAAATATAGTTGAGTATCATCCGCATAACAATGAAAGTTTACAGAATGATTCCTTATAATATTGCCTAACGGAAGCATATATAGTGTGAACAAAATAGGTCCAAGCACTGAGCCCTGTGGCACTCCATGGCTAACTTTGGTTTGCATGGAAGATTCATCGTTGACACGTACAAACTGAGAGCGTTCAGATAGATAGGACCTAAACCAGCCTAAAGCAGTTCCCTGAATGCCAACTAAGTGCTCTAGTCTTTGCAATAGGATATCATGGTCGATAGTATCAAATGCAGCACTAAGATCGAGCAAGACAAGAATAGAGACAAGTCCCTTGTCAGAGGCTATTAGAATGTCATTTGTGACTTTAACCAGAGCTGTCTCTGTGCTATGTTGTGTTCTAAAGCCAGACTGAAAATCTTCAAATAAATCATAGTTTTTTAAGTAATCACACAGCTGTTTTGCGACTGCTTTCTCAAGAATTTTTGAGAGGAACGGAAGATTAGAAATAGGTCTATAGTTGGCTAAAACCTCTGGATCGAGGTTGTGCTTTTTAAGAAGCGGTTTTATCACTGCTATTTTGAATGATTGTGGAACATAGCCTGATAATAAAGACATATTCATAATATTTAATAAAGAAGTGCTAATTAATGGAAAAACTTCTTTTAACAGCTTAGTTGGAATCGGGTCTAAGATACACGTTGATGGTTTAGAAGAGAGAATCATTGAATTATATGTTCAAGGTTTATGGCTGAAAAGCATTCTAGTTTACTATCTAGTGTAATATTAGAACTTACGTTTCCGGGAGCTGTTGATAACACTATACTGGTCAAAGGTGAGAGGTCATTGATTTTGTTTCTAAGAGTAACAATTTTATCGTTAAAAAAGCACATAAAATCATTACTACTGAGTGCTATGGGAATAGAAGGCTCAGTCGAGCTGTGGCTCTCTGTCAGCCTGGCTACAGTGCTGAAAAGAAATCTTGCATTATTCTTATTCTCATCTATTAATGAAGAGTAGTAGGCTGCTCTCGCTTTACGCAGTGCTTTCTTATATTCATTGAGAGTAATATGCCAAATTAAACGAGATTCTTCAAGTTTAGTGGAACGCCATATCTTTTCAAGTTGTCTCGACTTTTGCTTTATTTTGCGGGTTTCGGCATTATGCCATGGAGCTAATCTATGTTGTTTTATTTTCTTCTTTTTCAAAGGAGCAACAGAGTCTAATTTTATTCGCAGCGCATCTGTAGCACTATCAACAACATGATCAATTTGGGGTGGTGTACATTTTGTATAAGTTTCCTTCCCTACATGCAGACATGCTATCGAGTTAAGTATTGGTGGAATCTCTTCCTTAAATTTGGCTATAGCACTAACAGATAGGTTTCTGCTGCAGGAGCTTTTGGCTAATGCTTTGTAGTCTAGTAACAGTACTTCAAAAGTTACTAAGAAATGGTCGGATAAAGCAGGATTATGCGGTTCGACTAATAGTTGCTAAATTTCAATACCATAAGTCAGAACAAGGTCAAAAGTGTGATTATAGCAGTGGGTTGGTTTATTTACACTCTGACAGAAACCAACAGAATCTAATATAGAGTTAAATGCAACAGTAAGGCTATTTTTATCATCGTCAACATGAATATTAAAGTCACCTACGATAATTACTTTATCTGTTTTAATTACCAAAGCTGATAAAAACTCAGAGAATTCTGATAAGAATTCTGAATAAGGACCTGGTGCACGGTACACTGTAACAAATAAGATTGGCTGCAAAGTTTTCCAGGTCGGATGCGTAACACTGAAAATGAGGCTTTCAAAGGAGGTATAATTTAATTTTTGTTTAGTATTGATAAGTAAACTTGAGTCAAAGATTGCTGCAACTCCACCTCCTCGGCCCGTGCCTCGGGCAATATGAGTATTGATATGGCTGGGTGGAGTGGCCTCATTTATGCTGACATATTCTTTATGTCTCAACCAAGTTTCAGTGAGACAGCATATATCAATATTATAATCTGATATTAAATAATTTACCAGTATTGCTTTAGATGCTAGAGATCTTATGTTTAAGAGACCACATTTAATCTTCCTGTTTTGTTGCACTGTAGTAGTTGTTACATTTACTTTTATTAGGTTATTATGTATGACACCTCTATTAGGTTTTACCTTAAATTGTCCTTGGGCAGACACACACACCGTTAATATTGGGTATTTCATTGTGTTCGGGATTCCTATGGATGACTGCCTAGGAGAGAGCGCAGAGAAGCGTGTAAGACTGCGAGTCTGCCTCCTGGTCTCAACTCCAGTTTGTCATGGATTAAGTCCACAAAGCCCTGAAATGTTGCCGAAATGAGATTTGCACCTTCCAAAGTAGGATGAATGCCGTCTCTCTTAATCAGACCAGGTTTTCCCCAGAAGGCTGTCCAATTATTCACGAAGCCCACATTGTTTGCTGGGCACCACCAAGACAACCAGCGCTGAAATGATGACATGCGGCTATACATGTCATCATTGATCCGATTGGGGAGGGGACCAGAGAAGATTACGGTGTCCGACATTGTTTTAGCATAGTTGAATAGTTGAATTCAATAAGTGGGTACTTTATTTCATGTAATATTATAATCGTTACATTACATGTCACTTGTTAGACGCTTTTATCCAAAGCGACTTACGGACTCAATGCTGTGGGCAATCCCCACAGGAGCAATTTGGGGTGAAGTGTCTTGCCCAGGGACACAACGACATGCTTACTGCAGTGGGGTTTGAACCTGTGACCCCTGATCCGAACACCAACGCACAACCCGCTGCACCACACGCCATCACGTTAAATATGGCATGATGTATACACTTTGTTTTGTATACGTATGTGTTTGTTGTTTGTTGTGCCTAGGAACTAATGTTTGTTCATGTACTGGTACTGCGTGTTTTTTTGATACACTGAACAACTCAATGTGGGTTAACGTCTTTATTTTAAGCTCTGCTGAAGTCTGTGACAAAGTTTTAATTTGACAAGGTTATACGGAAAACAAACTTTAAGATTAATCTCCTTCCACGACAAGCGGCCAACGAGGTATGTGTTTTATGTTTTCATGTTTCCTATTTTCATTCATATATGTGTAGCATAATATGCTAATATGTTTGGCTATGTATACGTGTTATTCATTGTTGTAGTTCTCACGGCGTAATGGAAGATGGGAGGCTACAAGATGAAAACTCCAAGAAATAAACGCCCGTTTTAAAGAACCGACCTGTGTCTGTGTCGTGAAGAGAGCTACAATATCAGTTTCTGTGTTTTTATAATGTAACAATTATTACATTTTTAACAGTCACCAAGGTTAAGTTATTTTCTGTATATGGCCCATTTCAGACACAAGGCACATCAAAGTGCTTCAACACATAAAACAATTAAAAATAACAATCAAAAAGACAATTCCTAAAAGAGACAGAAATTGATTAAAAAAAAAACATTGTAAATACACACAATGCTGCAAGAGGTGCTGAAGTGCAATGGTAAAACATATAAGACCTCTGGAAAAGCAACAATAAAGAGAAAGGTTTTCAGCCTTGACCTAAAAGAACCCAGGTTGGGGCGAACCTCAGATCCTCAGGAAGTTTGTTTCAGATCTGCGGGGCATAAAAACTAAAAGCTGCCTTAACAGATTTGGTTCTTACTCTGGGGACGATGAGTAAACCCACCCCGATGATCTGAGAGCTCTGGGAGGCTCCTAACAGATCAGCATGTCAGACATGTATTGTGGTCCCAGTCCATTCAGAGCTTTATAAGTTAAAATAAATATTTTGAAGTCTATCCTTTGAGTGATTGTTAACCAATGGAGAAACATAAATCCCTGTCTTACGCCATATGCCTATGAAGATTTTGGCCACAATGTGACTCAGGCATAGTGAATTAAGGGTGAAATGTTCTTATGTTAGATTTATGTCAATGCTTTTAAATGCAACATTCAAATGCAATGTTATACAATAAGAAGGGACCAGGTGAGGTGTGTGTGTATGTGTGTGTGTGTGTGTGTGTGTGTGTGTGTGTGTGTGTGTGTGTGTGTGTGTGTGTGTGTCCACCCATCCATCCCTCCATCAGAAGTCTTGACAAGGTACAAGTTTAACTTAGACCTGGGTTATCTGGCCTTTCCCATAAGCCCCTGCTGCCTGGAAGATTAATGACAGTCTTAAACACTTAGAGACTGTTAATAGATGGACCTCGCACTCTGCAGGAAAAATAGACCCTCGTTTTATTTTGTACGTTTTTGTGCTTGTTAAGTTAAGCTTTTTTGTGTTTTGCATACTTTCATAACTCTGACTCAATGATATTCATTTGAGTCCAGTTCCTCCAAAGAGAAGGTCATTCTGTTTATCGTTTCAGTCACTGAGAAACTCATCAGCGGCTCTATTAGACATCTGCTGCCACATCTGTTTTGCAGACTGACTTCAGATCAAGGAAAACGTTGTTATAACTATGTTTTTTTAATTTTTTATAAGAACTGTTTGTCTTGTGTTGTATTCACGCCTCTCCTCTTATTTCAGATACATTCACATGATGCCCTTGCGTGCTTCCAACCGTTGTGATTGGTTGCTCCACCCTGATTGGTTCAACCTGTTCCTCATTATCCTGCATAACCCTCTGTAGTTTATAAAATGTATATCTCAATCGAGTACAAGACCTGCACCTACTCAACTGCCCCACAATGCATTGCGTCTGAGGCCTGCCATCAGTCATATGACATTGTGAGCCAGGTTACACGCCTTCCCTCTCTTGTGTGTTTGGTCAGCATGTTCCTATTTCAGTGACAAGTGCTGCAAATGCTTTTGCATTTTTTGATCCCTGCTTTGTTTTACCTGCTCCTCCTTTATCTGCTCCTCACCTGATTTGATTGTAACTCCTTTTAGTCACTCTACTTGTTTATATTTGCCTGTTGCCTGTTTTCCTTGTACTGATCCTCCTCTCCCTGCATCTCCACTCATTTTACTGGACAACTCACAAGAGGTCTAATCAGCCAGGATAATTGAAGACTTAAAGGTCCCATGTCATGGCCATTTCTACTGATCATAATTCCATTGTTGAGGTCTACTAGAATATATTCACATCGTTAAATGTTCCAAACTCACATTGGTTTCTCATACAGCATCTCTGTATAGTATGCGTATTCACTCTCCGTCCTAAACGGCTTGTTGGAGCTCCTGCCCCCCCCCCCCCTGCCTATGAGCCCACTGTGCTCTGATTAGTGTTAATTTCGTTGACTAAAACGATAACGAAATATGTTCGTCAACGACCTTTTTTTTCATGACTAAAACGAGACAAAGACGAGACGGCACCGACGGTAGTAAACAATAACTGTAACGAAATCAACATGCAATATCGTTGACGAAAAGTGACGAGACGAAAAGGTAGTTTACTAAATAAAAACTATGCCAAAATCTCTCTTTACTTTCGTTGAAGAAAAATGAGGAGACAAAATATTATCAAAGATAACGTTACATCTCTGATAGTCAGTTTTTCTCCCAGCAGTTCCATTTCCAGTGCTGCGGCTGGGCAGTAGCTGCGTGTCTGTGCTGCGCGCGGCGGTACATTTGAATTACACCGGGCCAGCAGCACATAAAGGGTCTAACTAACGCATGGTCTAACTAACCTTATTTAACAGAAAATAAAATGGCAACACCAGGGCTTGGTCGCAGTGGTCGCGTTAAGGGGTGGGGAACCGTACAAATTATTGACCTCTGCTTAAAAAAACTAAAATCACAGCCCATTCATTTCGCCTTTCTTTCATGCTGTGCAAAGAAACAGCAACCTCTGAATCCAGATATCTCACCATGACTCGTGCATGCATGCACGTGCACGGTTGTGGCATGACCACCAAAACAGAAAGATATGGACACAAGATGTGTGCAAATATATATAGTACCCCACCCATGTGAACATGATTTAAGTGTGGGGGGGGGGGACCGAACCGAAGATTTTTTTTTTTAAATGTTGAAGTTAAAAGCATCAATCTGGTGCACTTTGAGAGCAACATGAAGAGATCTATGGATACATCTCTCAACACCCATATGAAACAGAACTGTAAGCAGATTTCTTTTTCTTTATGGATATTTTACAAATCACTCCCCTTTCAAACTGTATTCTTGTTTATTAATAACAACTTTTTTTACTGTCATATAGTATTTTATACCTGTTTACTTTATTCTCTTATTTTGTTATAACTATAATGACCATATAAAGATGTGCCTTTACCTCACTGGTTGGAGAAAAAGCTTCTTATATTCGTTAGCATAGCTAGCTAACCAGATGCTAATAACAAGAAAGTTATTGACTGTATGATCAGTATGACAGATGAACAGATCGCCTCTGGGCTTTCAACTAAAGACACAGCCACCGAGCCACGCAAAAACTGCGGCATGTGTACGGCTCCTTATGGTAGGCCTACTGCAATTTGTGAAGTGTTGGAGCCGTGTTCTGGTGCTCTCCCTCAGAACTGCACCCCTGTCAGACGAGACATATACCACGTGATGACACGTTAGGCTCGTGTTGTGTTCATGGAACCTGACCTTGGCCAGGAAAAACAGACACTTGCTTGTTACATTTTTTTTGCGGTCTAGATTTCTTTAATTTTTTTCTTTTTTGCGTGTGTTTATAAATTACCTCGAGGGCCGTACAAAATGGTCTCGCGGGCCGTTTGCGGCCCGGAAGCCGGAGGTTCCCCACCCCTAACCGAATACTAACTTTTAGTGGGCGACAGTACTCCGCCATTTTAATTGAAACATGACATTTGACATTTTGATCATTTACACAGGCAATCATTTTGGAGACATTGAAACAGATGCAATGAGAGGAATTTGGCGTCCTTTTGCCCCAATTCAGTAAGTGACACAATATGACAACTGAGATGAGAAGAAGCCAGGCTATTGAGACGTAAACGGTCATGAATGGATTATGAGACGTAGGCTACATATTGCAGGTTGATGACAGTGTACAACCAGGCCTCTCTTGAAAAGGCTCTAAATAATGTCTTCTCAGTCATTAGATAAATGAATGCTTATTAGCCCTTCCTGGTTTATGAGTGAGCATGCAATAACTTCCTTAAATCTCTCATAAGGCATTTATGGAGGAAGAGCTGCCACTTACTGGATGAATAAGGAGCTATTAAGCGTGTTTATAATGCCTTGCAGATTTTACTCATTGTTATAAAGGATAATCTGTCCCTATATGAGCATCAATTACCAGGACATGAATGAGGGTGAGTATTTTTTGATTTCAGTTGCTCTTTCTGTCTTCTGTCCCCTCTTGCTGTTTTCTGCCCGGATGAGCTCACACGGCAGTCAATATAGAGCAGACATATTATATTGCATGTCATTGTGTTACAAAGAGCAGAAGAGACGTCCACTCATTCTCCTCATTCTCCTCATTGTGTCAGAAACTCATTCTAACAGGTTGGCATGTACATGATGTTCTTCTGCTCGCCTGCCATTCAAATGCACCTTACTTTTTTCCAGCTATTTGATTGTCTGCAGTGATTCTTGCTGATTTGTGTGTCATGTTGGCTCTGCAGGGCCGGCCCTGACCAATTTGCTGCCCTAGGCAAGATTTTAGCTGGCGCCCCCCCAACAAATGCAGACACTAACTATGACTCGCACATGCACGGTTGTGGCATGAGAAAACAGAAAGATATGGACACAAGATGTGTGCAACTCTATTTAGTATCCTATCCATTTGAACATGATTTAAGTGAGGGGGGACCTCACCTCCTCTAGGGGGGTCCGGGGGCATGCACCCCCGGGAAGACTTTTTTTTTATATTGAAGTTAAAAGCATCAATCTGGTGCACTTTGAGAGCACCATTAGGAGATCTATGGATACATCTCTCAACACCCATATGAAACAGAACTGTAAGCAGATTTTCTTTTTCTTTATGGATATTTTATAAATCACTCCCCTTTCAAACTGTATTCTTGTTTATTAATAACAACTTTTTTTTAAGGTCATATAGTATTTTATACCTGTTTTTCATCTATTCTCTTATTATTTATAGCTATAATGATCATATAAAGGTGTGCCTTTACCTCACTGAGCTGAGGTTAACAGAGCTGCTCAGTCTTTCAGGAGAGAGCTCTCTAAAGCTCTCTCCCCCGCGGACGCTTACACAGTAAATTCCAATGTTAATAAAAGCACACAGAAGCTGTATATGTTTTTTGGGAGTTTGATTTATTTTAAATTAAGACAAATACAAAATTAAAACCTATAATTGCACACTAAAACCATTATTTCAAAAAAAGAACAATTTCACATAAACCTCTGGTTTTTACTGGGACTGGGGCAGTTCAATTAGATTTTTTGGGGGGGTTGGGTGTGCTATAGTTTATGAGCGCTGTATGCAATATATGCGTAGTTCTGTTAGTATAAGATAATAAGATGTACTTTGTTGATCCAAAATTGGGAAATTGTGTTTTAAAAATGTAAATAAAAAAAAATATATTTTTTGCATTTCTAACTTTTTTTAGTTAGAAATGCCTTCTTCAGCTCCTTCAAAACATTGCACAATTGCAATGGAAACGAAAACGTTGAATCATGCTTTAACCAAAAAAGATATGTGCTTGTGATAAGAAAATGGAAAATTAAATAACTGCTTCAAAAATATTGAAGGGGCCCTATTATGCTAATTTTCTACCGTGACATGTTTACATGCTTTATTTTTCTCTCTTTTCACCTCCTGTCTGAAACGAGAGCACAGTCTGCTCTGATTGGTTAGCTTGTCGGCTCTGTTGTTATTGGTCAATTGCTTAGAGATGGCCGCCCCTTAGCCTATCACAAACGCGCTTGCCAATAGAAGCACAGGGGTTTCACAGTCATGTCACTATGTCATAGAAGTAAACAAAGGAGTCCAATCGAGGCGTTGGAGGGGATTTTGGGGGATTTTAGCCTTTGCAGACCATTTACATGCACAAGAAACTATATTACACACTACAGGAAAGTAATCCCAAAAAAGCATAATAGTGCCACTTTAAGATACATTTCACATTAAATTACTCTTGTCATGCACATTAAATTGAATGTATTTGTTGGCTTATGAAGATTAACTGATGTGGCAGCACAGTTGGAATCATCTACAAAAAGGACGTTTAAGTATTTAAAGTTCACTGTTATTGACAACAGATGGTAAAATAACAAATTGACAGCTGAACACAAATTGATTTGGTAACACTTTATTTTGATAGTCCATAGTTAACACTCTATAAGTCATCAGTTGACATTTAGTAGCATGTCAACAGTGCATCAGTTGACATTCAACAGCACCGTTCAAACCGACAAGTAACTAAGCATTAGTTGATGATCAACAGATAAGCAACTAAAGTTCAGTTGACTATTACATTAAGCATTAGTTGATGATCAACAGATAAGCAACTCAAGTTTAGTTGAATATTACATTAAGCATTAGTTGATGATCAACAGATAAGCAACTAAAGTTCAGTTGACTATTACATTAAGCATTAGTTGATGATCAACAGATAAGCAACTTTAGAGTTTAGTTGACTATCTGTTGATCGTCAACTAATCTAGAGTTGACTATTAGTATACTTTTAGTAGGTTCTCCACTACATAACACATACATTCATCCACTATATGCAACAGATATGGGAATAAAGCGAAATGTTTTGCACAACTGATCACAAACACTGGATAACTGAATTGAATGTGGTTCACAACTGCTCAATTTTTACTTGTAGTATATTATTAAAATAAAAAAGCTTTCTTTCTCTGATATGCTGTGTATAGTGTTTGTTCTACTGTGCTTTATAGCCTGGTATTGACTTCAGTTACCCAGTGTTCGTGATCAGTTGTACAAAACATTTCGCTTTATTCCCATATCTGTTGCATATAGTGGATGAATGTATGTGTTATGTTGATAGGTTATAGACTTTCTACTGTTCTCAACTGTTTTTCACTTTAATTGGATAGTCCTAACACATGCCTACAAACGCTTAGTGGAGAACCTACTAAAAGTATACTAATAGTCAACTCTAGATTAGTTGACGATCAACAGATAGTCAACTAAACTCTAAAGTTGCTTATCTGTTGATCATCAACTAATGCTTAATGTAATAGTCAACTGAACTTTAGTTGCTTATCTGTTGATCATCAACTAATGCTTAATGTAATATTCAACTAAACTTGAGTTGCTTATCTGTTGATCATCAACTAATGCTTAATGTAATAGTCAACTGAACTTTAGTTGCTTATCTGTTGATCATCAACTAATGCTTAGTTACTTGTGGGTTTGAACGGTGCTGTTGAATGTCAACTGATGACTTATAGAGTGTTAACTATGGACTATCAAAATAAAGTGTTACCATTGATTTTGCCAGTACTGGTGTTGAACACTTGACTGCACAATATTTTATATTTAATATAGGACACACCGCATTGTGACCCGGTAAGTAAATGTGTGAGAAAGTTTCCAGGGCTGATCTGAGAATATCTGTAAAGATCAGACTGCGCTGGAGGCTGGCTGTCTCACGCTGCATGTCATCAGTCTGACAGTTTCTCTCTCACACAGAGTCAAGGACAGAGAGCAAGAGTGGCACAATGATATGTTTATTGAGAGGCTTTGGATAATAGAAAAGGTGGTGGCTGCTGCTGGAATGTCACAACCATTGACAAAAAACATGAGCTCCCTTATCTAGACACACACATACAAACATTCACACACACACATACACACTCACTCACGCATGCATGCACACAAACACACACACACAAACCCATCACTCCAAAAAGAGAATACGGCAATACACAGGACAAGACGATAATCACAGATCCTACAAGCTCATTTCTACATGTAAAATTCACGGTTACACATTTATGAGGGAGATTTTCTTTTTAGGCACAGCAAAAGCAATAAGATGTGTATTTCAACAACAACAAAATAATAATAAAAAATCAAACATCTTGCACATTTCATACATCCTCAGGGGGTTAGATGGACTGAGTGTTTACGCTGGACTCCTCTATATGCAGCCCGTAGGGACTCTGGTGAAAAGGTTGCACTATAGCACCAAAGGAGAACATCTTATAAGGGGATATGGCAATAAAGGTGAAAGGATAGATAAATGTCAGCATGTTTTTTTTTAATAACTAGGACTAGTACCAGTATAAGGACTCAGTCCATCTGGTTTCCCCCTGTATACATCTTTATATTATGTCTTTCTTTCTATACAGTACATATACACATTTAGCATTTGCAGAACTTGGGAATGAAACATTTAATATAAATGTAATCCCAGGTCAGACGGTAAAGTGGCTATTAGAACATTTTCAGTCTACATATAGCTCCACTGGTCAACGTCCAGTGGCTTCGAAATAGAGTAAATCACACACAGACAATATCATAGACAGTTACTTGAGCCTTTTTGCTCTTTTTCTATATTCTCAATTCAAGTTCAGAAAGTTGACTGTCTGTGTAGAACGCTTCAGGATCATGGTTAGTATATAACGATAATTTAGCCGTCCTCTTCTACAACAAGAAACCCAAATCAGACCCTCACGATCCCCCTCGCCTCGTCTTTGGAAAACCTTGTGCTCAGGTAAGAAAGACAGTCAGGTTTTAGAACATCGGCTGCAGAGGCTGGACTGTGAGAAACGCAGTAGCTCTTTGACAGCCTGTAGACTGTGGCCTTGTACTTTTGAAATGAGCACTGTAGAGTAGTAGCTGGTGTTTTCATTTGTGTGAAGGGAAGGGTTTGTTTAAGCAAGTCTTTGCTTTTTCGTTTTGTTATTTAGTCAGAAACCTCGGGGAAGCACACAGTCAAACAAGGAAGCACTGAGGCGATTAGCGGTTTGTTTTTGAGCAGTTAGAAAATTCATTATTCACAATTTCAACCCGATTGTTTTTAGGTGAAATTACTGAAACCTGGCCTGATTGAAAACATTTAAGTTATTATGTGATTGACGAAAATCTTAAACTGTGATGTATTTTCCTGGACTTATGCTGCTTTCATGAGATATCGGAATTTTCATATTTATTTATGTAGCTCCTAACTTGTACATTTGCAATGTGATACGCCAAAAAAAGCTATTACGGGAGACAATATGTGCTTGTCTTTCAAATGTAATTGATAATGCAGTTTTGTTCTATGGTAAATTCATATTTCTGGAGTTTGCAATAACTCTTTATGTGCTAGCTGACTGCTCAGCGGTGCATTCAGGCAATCTGTGTCAACTCATTAAGTCATGTGATCATGATATATTTACCAGACGTTGAAGTGAGGTGATCTATCGCTGGTCATCATATCACATGGAGTGCACCAACACTAGGTTGTAAATAATGGAAGGCATGCATGAACTCCACTATTTGCAGCATGGACGTGTTAATCACAGGGCATCCCAGATAAATGGAAGTATCATGGATACGTTAACTTATAACCTGGTCCACTGTTTACCTGCTGTTCGTCATGTTGATGTTAAACATCATAGCTCTAAACTTTAAATGATTTGACGAGGAGAGCTTGAACACACCATTAGTTTCTAACTGTGGGTTACATTGGGGACAATATAGCTTTCAATGTAACCATTCGGAAACGCATCAACAACCACTGCTTCAATGAACATTTTTTCTATACATGTAGACAGAAGACATTTTGAATTCCTGATATTATGGATAACTTGAAGCTGGTATTTTTGACATTTACACGTTCACACTTTTGGGTTTGTTTTACTTGTATGAATGCCTGTCTCTGTGCTACTGGCTGAATCAGCTTCCACAGTGATACTATTGCTTCACATACGGCAGATATTCACAATTGCTGGATGCTCAGTGGTAGTATTCAAAGCAACAATATACACACACAGCAATGGGATGGCATGTTGGGGCAGGATTTGTAGCCAAAACGTGTTCATTTCAGATCAAACTTTTCATCTTCACAGCTAAAATGGTTTATCACAGTGGAGATGGCATTATGGCGCAGTGTGTACGACGTGTGTGTGTGTCAGTATTTTCCTGCATGAGTAACAGACGTGATTGTTTGCAATGTGCTTGTTTAAATAAGCCAGCTCAGCAGATGGAGTTTGCCTCTCACCGCTGGGAAATCTCAAACCCACAATGCACTGGGAGCATCGCCAAATGAGGAAGTGGCAGCAATGAGGAACCAGTCATAGCTTGAATACTGGAGCTTTCCCTCCCTCTCTACTTCCCGTTGCAGTTCCTCCAGGAATGGCCATTGTTGTGTTATCCATCAACATGAATTGAGTCTAGAGCAGGAGTTAAGTCCTAACTCATGTGAACACACACACACACACACACACACACACACACACACACACACACACACACACACACACACACACACACACACACACACACACACACACACACACACACACACACACACACACACACACACACACACACACACACACACACACACACACACACACACACACACACACACAGTAAAAGCGATTAACACAGAGCACAAAAGGAAAATTGGGACAGAGTGAAGTGCGGTTTGGTCCCCATCATTAAGGTTTGGTTTCTGTGTAGGAAAAAACAACCATTCTGGAAATCCTTGATCCTTGCATCAATTCAATGTCAACACCAGGAAGTTATTCCAAATGTAGTCCTACTTTTACATCCGATCTCTTTCTTTTGTCTTCCTAAATCCCCTGATCAGTAAGTGGGAATGTCTTTCGATGGATTATCATGATCACGTTTTCCCAGCATCTTCATGAGACAAACAGATTTCACCAAAAACAGCTTACAATACACTTACCAGCAGTAGCATGATGATTCAGCATTAACTTGTAAAAGCAGCGAATGAGCCAAACACAAAGGGCTCCCAGTCAAACCAAATGATGGTGAGATGTTCATTGCGAATTGTGAATGCAAACTAATGACATCACGTTCCTCTGCCAGCACAAGGCGGGTTCAGATTTCAGTTAATTGTCGTGGTGCATGAATGTGTGGAGCCAGTACGCAATGTTAAAATTCAGCTTTTCAATTGAATAATTTGCCCGAAATGCATCTTAATGTTTCCTAAGATGTTTATTTGTTCGGTTTTTAGAAGCCTGTGAAACAGTATTTAGTTCACTGAGGGACAATGAAGATCTTTACTGAAAGCCAGACATTAAGGCAGAGTGAGGCAGCTGTCATTGTATGTTTTTGAACATGATACTATTGAATTATTTCTCCGGCCTGACATCAGGTTTTTTCTATTTATGATCAGGAAATAAACTTTACTAAAGGCCAATCTGAGCAGCTGCCCAGTAACTGTGAATCCTATAATGATATAATCCTATTCTAATTCTCCTCAAACGTCTTTCATTCCCTGTAGTCCTTCTTTGGCTCGTCTAAATCAAAAAAGACATATTTTCGTCCCCTAATAAACAATCACAGTCCAGTGGTGGATTGTCAGATTGTCAACATAAATCGCTACGAACACCTTGATGTGAGGTGCGGATGGAAACACTGAGAAATAGGGAGAAGGTGGCAAGTTTGCCCGAGTGTCTTAAAGCCAATCTGATGTTTTCTTTCAGGTTTAGCCCAGTTATTCCTTTTGTCCACTGCTACTGCAGGCCCAGCAACTGGACGCTGGTTTCCCATAGGCTTAGCTGCAGCTGGGGGTCAAAGGACGGGGGTGTTGTCATCTCCCTGTGTCCATTGGCCCAGTAGCCTCCTCCACATCCCCCCCCCTCCAGAGCCGGTGACAGGGCGGCAAACAGCACAGTGGTGGCGCCTTCTGCGGGAGTCTGAGGAAAACAAACAAACACATGAATGTATTTTTAATTATAAAATCCAAGTCCAAAAGCATAAACTTCAAAGGGAATAAGAGGGACTTCAGAATGACAAGTTCAACATCAATTCATAACTGCAAAAAACAAATATCGTGTCTCAGTCTGTGTGTGAATGCCAGAGGAGGGCTGATGTCACTGGATGTAAGCGTCAGTGTAAAGGAGACTCAGGGTGTGTGTGTGTGTGTGTGTGTGTGTGTGTGTGTGTGTGTGTGTGTGTGTGTGTGTGTGTGTGTGTGTGTGTGTGTGTGTGTGTGTGTGTGTGTGTGTGTGTGTGTGTGTGTGTGTGTGTGTGTGTGTGTGTGTGTGTGTGTGTGTGTGAGAGAGTATTCATGTTGATGCACTTTAACAATGATCTCAGTGTCAGCTGTGAGACCAGGAGCAGGTTTCAGAGCAGAGATGGGATCACTTCCTGCAAGCATCAACAGTAAACAAGAATACTTTGTGTGTAAACCAATGCCAGTGTGTGTGTGTGTGTGTGTGTGTGTGTGTGTGTGTGTGTGTGTGTGTGTGTGTGTGTGTGTGTGTGTGTGTGTGTTGTAGTACTCCACAGTATTTCAAAAACATACATATTAAATGTTCTTTTAAATGAATTATCATTTTGCTTGCTAGGCTTTATGTTTCAGTACAATTAACGATACAGGCAAACACAACTTGTTCTTCATTATTCATGTTGCTCTCTGTTCACTTAGAGAGCTTTAAGCGTGGAAAAGGAAAGTTTCTTTGTGTAAAGAAAACATTTATTTCCATAGCAACAAGCCACTCATTTCATTGCTGATTATGTCTGATTGTTGCAAAACTCACTGTCCTAGTTATTGTGTAGATGGAGTTTTTTTCTTGATTAAAACATACGTGTGGTTTCGCTTACAGGGCTATTACTTTGTATTAATGCTGTCAAAATTATCGCGTTAAGGGCGGTAATTAATTTTTTGAATTAATTGCGTTAAAATATTTAACGCATTTAACGCATGTGCAGAATGGCCCGCCCCATACATCCCACCAGTGGCAGCGCTGGGGTAGGCTACAGCCATACCAAGAAATGGCTTAGCCCCACCATGAAAAATGATGTTAAAGTAAGCAAAATAAAGTCCGCCAACTCGCGCCGAGTAAATTGCACAGACAGCAGTTAGTAAGATTGATTTCAGTAGTCACTTGTCTGGAAATACCGAAGACTAGAAACGGTTTTGAAACTTTTGTCATGTAGTGATCGTCTTCTCAATTTAACATCTTTGATAATGTCTTCTGGCCAATCAGAATCAAGATAACGGCGTGGTGTTGTTGCAGGAAGTCCTGACGGAGAATACTTTTGCTGTAGTACATCTCTATATACATCAACACGTAATGAAATAAGACCCCACGGTTTGATGATTGATAGGTGTTTGGGCTGTCTTTCATTTTGACACACAGAACAATGTTATAATAAACATACTGTAAGTTAAATGGATATATCCGCCTTCTTTCATTTATCTTTCCATTCCCACAACAATATACGTAAAGAAATTGCATATTTTGGACACAGTTCGAATGGTGATTAATCATGATTAATTCATTTTTAAGGTTTAATAATCTGATTAAAAATGTTAATCTTTTGTATACATTTCTTCATAGACCAGTTTATGTGTAGTTGTTCTTATCATTTTATGTAAATGTTTCAAGTTTAAAGTGTTTGAAATAAGTATCGAGCGTGGTTTCCTTTTTAATTCATGAAGATAAATTGATTTATACTATAGTGTCAACAGCAGCATCAATTCAGCATCCATCCTTTTTTTCATTTCCCAAAGTTTCTATTCATGTGCCAAAGCTAAAGGCTTTAAGCGGACATATCAACTGTCTATTACTAACTCATCCCTGCTTTCATGTCGAATGGGAGAACCCTCTATTCATAGCTGAAATTGATTCTTAATAGGGTTTGGCAGCAGAAAAATAAACGGTGTCAATTGGTTTCTGATGGCAACATAATGGAATTGAATGAACTGATTAAAAAGTATATCTGACAAGATGCCAACTTCTGAGGCCGGTTAAGCTCTTGCTCAGGAGGTAGAGCCTCTCGACCGTTAATCAAAATGTTGGCGGGCAGCTGTGTCTCTAACTTGTTCAAATGATTTGGATTAGATATCAATGGAACAAGTAGCTGAAACTCTTGAGGATGTAATATCGATTTCACAGACATTAAGGCTCTAATGGTGAGAGAGGGGTCACCACCTTGACACCCCTCTCTACCTCAACCACCCTGTGACTGTCTATTGTCTGTTCCTGGTCTTTATTAAAACAAAGGAATAAGGTTTCAGTGTACTTGTTCATCTATCTATCTGGCTTTACTTGCTAAGGATACTGCATTTTCCTAGTTATCTTTACTGATTAGAATGACTTCTTCCTCCGAATAATGACTGCAGCTCGCTGCCAATAGATGCTGCTGGTTTCATCGACTTTCTAAGAGCATCACAATACATGAGAGCTTTGCGCTTTATTTTCTGTCTTTTTATTCCTCTTCCTATCTATCTTCTAGCCTTTGGCTCCGCATGCACCTAAATGTAACGGCTCTGGATTAAAAGGTGTCGTAACAGGAGTTTGTGTGTTTGTGTGCGGAGTAATGATTACATGCATGAGTTTGTTTGATTAATGTGTTTGCGTATGTGGGGCAGAACCAACCCAGAGGTTGGTCTCTGAGGCAAATGCCTGTGACAATTGCCATTTTTGGCTCGACCACGCACACACGTCTCCTTTCATTAAATCCCAGGGACATTAACGGCATCCTGCGGGCAGCGCTTTAAGCTATGCAAGAAATGTTTTAAAATATAACACAGTGAACAGCCTGGCTTGGTTTTTATTAGCACTTCCATGTTCAGTGATTTTGAAAGGCTGTGTGTGTATGCATGTGCGCATGCATGAGCGTCTGTGTTTCATCCTGAAGAACGTCTGCACCGAGTTTGTTGATTTGGGTCACTGTGGTACACCTTGAACAAACTTAAACTGTGACGCAGTTTCACACTTCACACTTTTGGTAAAGAGATCTAAGTTATTTGACTTGAAAGATAAAGGGAGAAATGAGCAGTCAGTTTTAAAAAGGAAAACTTAAACGCTTCTGGCTACAAGCTCTTGATTTCTGTTGTAAAACTGCAAAGATATTGAAGTGCCGTTTACCACCAGCAGAAGAAATAACTTGCCAATGTTTCTCAGATTGTGACTGAACACACTTAGATAATACATTTTAAAGCAACCATTTACAGTAAGTAACTGAATATTAATCAAGAGTTAGAGGCAAAGTATTTGGGGTTGGGAGAGACATCACTCAGTGGTGAAGTAGAAAAATACCAGGTGCACTGTGGGAGAGTAAACTTACTCGGATAAAAAAGACATTGATAAATGTAGAATGACATAAATCACATGTGTGAATAGCAGATGAGTATACGGACAGTGTTTTACCTTGAAAAGCAGACGAGCAATAGTGCTCTGTGCCAGGCAGAGGGGTGTCCACAGGTGGCGATAGAGAGCAGTGTCCACCATGCCAGGGTCCACAGCACAGGAACTCAGTGGGAAACCTCCGCACTGCAGCTCCTGGTGGAGGTGGGAACTAAACCACAGCTGGGCCAACTTACTGCGACAATAAGCAGCATGGGCTGAATAACTCTGGCTACAAGAAAGGAAACAAAAAACACGATCAGACTGTACCATTAAAAGTGCCTCAGTTTTTATATAACAAGTATACAATTCTAGTAAACTGTGGTTCTCAGTGGAAACGTATAAAGAACTCTATGAGTCCTCAGGAGTAAAACACATCTGAGACAAGACTGGAGTTTTTTTTACAAGGCTTTTTATAAGTGCAGCAGTATGGGTTAATTCCGGTATAGCACATACTTGTGTTTATTTGGATTTGTTGACATCTTGTGTGATCATCTGACAGATGTTGCCAAACCTCCAGGTCTTATCAAAAAGTACGAAAATATGATTTCAGTTTAAATAAACTGGAATTTCCTTTTACACATTGTTTGAATGTTCTTTAAAAATCCCCTTTTTGTGAATGCCAAGCTTTGTATTATATCATTTAATAAAGTTGTGATTGCTAAAATGTGGGCAAGTGTGTTTGTGAGCTTACCAGCTATTTAAATCATTTAGTCTAATCTCGCCAATGCGGTGGGCAGAGGAGGAGACATTGACCACTCGTGAGAAGTAACCACATTTCCCAGAATCCTTCAGTGTATCCAGGAGCAGCCAGGTCAACAGGAAGTGGCCTAGGTAGTTCACGCCAAAGTGCTGCTCAAATCCATCCTCAGTACGGCCTTCGGGAAGCAACATGACCCCCGCTACACACACACACACACACACACACACACACACACACACACACACACACACACACACACACACACACACACACACACACACACACACACACACACACACACACACACACACACACACACACACACACACACACACACACACACACACACACACACACACACACACACACACACACACACACACACACACACACACACACACACACACACACACACACACACAAGCTTTTAGAGCACAGTAGTAGTCTCTAATAAATGACGTGCAGTTGCTAACACAGAGGAAGTTATGGTAGGTGTTATCAATGACATTGAGCTCATATGAGAGGGCTGTGGGCAAATATCAGACATAAAAGGGTTGATCTGATTGATGAGCCAACCCTGGCAAAAATAACTCTTAATTCCACTGCTGTGAGAGGATTTTTACTTTCCTCATGAATACTAGATGAACTACTGCATATGCAGCATGCAGCCGACACGGAAAAGAACATGACATCTCCATCACTCACCATTATTGACCAGGATGTTTAGCGGCAGGTCCCGCTCCTTGAAGCTCTGGACAAATTGACGGACAGACTGCGAAGACGCAAGGTCCAGTTTGGTGAACTCCACTGGGTTGGACACACACACACACACACACACACACACACACACACACACACACACACACACACACACACACACACACACACACACACACACACACACACACACACACACACACACACACACACACACACACACACACACACACACACACACACACACACACACACACACACACACACACACACACACACACACACACACACACACACACACACACACACACACACACACACACGAGCCATTGTGAACGGATTATTTCTTCAAGCAGTTTTGGATGTAAGACATCAAAGAGTGTTTTAATCATCTATTACAGCAGGCTCGGTGGGTCCTTAAAGTACAATACTGGCAGCGCTACGCTTCTGTTGCTACAGCACATTATTTCAAACCTAATACTTCCTCCTGAGCTCCATCAAAGCTTAACACACCGTTCTATCAAGTCTAATGTGTGATAAGACACAGGTAAAGACGGCGAGGCGCAGGAGCTGCTATCATCGAAGTGTGAAAGTGATTCAGTGTGCTCGAGTGGAAGTGTATGCTGTGTGCAGAGAAATGACTTTGTAAAGGCTGAGTATACTTAAAGAAAATTGACAAATACTTTTTGTGAGGACCTCTACTTGGCACGATAAAAAGAGGCAAGGTATTTTATTACCTGCAGAGCCATATGAAAGCAATTCAATGACCCCTTTAATTAGCCAATACATGATAAGGGATTGCTGTAAATGTTGTTTGTCGCTCATGTCAGTCATGTCATGGTTTTAATAGTTTTACTCGATGTTTGTCAATGTCAGAGAAAGTAAAGAAAATCAAACTTAAATCTAAATCTTCTCTCAGTTGATTGCAGTGTTTTGAAGATTCAATTCCAACATTTCTGATTCAGTGTTTACTCTTTACTTTCTGTACAGCTGTGGAGCTTTGTATCCTACTTATTTTTAGTCCTCCTTTATTTACTGTTGCAATAAATAACGGTGAAGATGTTCATCTGTCTTTCCCCTGCAGGCTCTCTGATGGTGGAATGACCTTCCCAATTCCACAGGACTGCACAGTCACCCCTAATCTTCAAAAAGCAAATTGAAATCTCATCTCATCAAGAAAGGCTTTAAATTGCCACTCCACGTCCTCTGTGTGCAAATTACAGCCTTTCATTTCATTTCCCAGATATTCGCTAGAAAAACAAATGATTGGATTGTTAAAATACTGCTTGTCCTCTTTGAAACTTTGAATGGGAAATTGGCATCGGTTTGCAGTGAACCCCAAAACCTCTCATCAAAATAAAAGTATTATAAGTGCAGTGCGTCGACATCAAGAGTACAAATAACATGTTGTGGAAATAAGGTTTCATTTTCAATAGTTCAAGATTGCTATTGAGTGAGGTGTTTCAATTCTTCCCTGTTTTACTTTTTAATTGAACTGGATGAAAGGAGTATTGTTCTATATCTATGTGACATGTATACCTCAATATGCAAGAAGCTTCAGGATCGTTCACTTTTTTCAAACAGTAATTGCTTAAATCCTGCCCAAACACTCAAATATGTAAATATACTTGTTTCCTCTTGGTTTATGAAGGACTTTTTGAAAATTTGATACATTGTTTTAAAATGAATAGAAAAATGCGGAAACCGAGGAACTAAACTATAGCACACTGCCATTACACAGAAAGAAGACCATGTACTTCAATCATCAGGAAAAGTATACATTGTCCCTCCCTATAAATGTGTTCATCCTGTAAAGGGTCAAACATAATGGACAAAGACAGGAAGAGGACGGAGGAAAGAGCGTTGATGGAGCACATATAGGAAAAAGCCGCCCGGACTGATGAGAGTGCCTCCATTCCTGATGAAGGTCTGATAGCAGCCTTATCTCCACGCCACGCCACTCACCTCCCGATGAGAGTGTGGGTGTGGGTGTGGATGTGTGTGTGTGTGTGTGTGTGTGTGTGTGTGTGTGTGTGTGTGTGTGTGTGTGTGTGTGTGTGTGTGTGTGTGTGTGTGTGTGTCTGTGTGTAAGAGAGTGAGAAAGGAAAATAAAAGAACAACAGTATCAGACTGATCATAATTCCATTGTTGAGGTCTACTAGAATAGATTTATATTGTGCAATTTTCCAAAATCACTTTGGTTTCTCATACAGCATCTCTGTAAACTACGTGTATTCACTGAATTTCCCTCTCTGCCTTTAACGGCTAACATATGTTTGCAAGAAAAAGTGCGTGTGTGTGTGTATAAGTGTGCCCTGCCTGTCAGTCCCCTCCTGTCCTGTTGAGTGGGCTCCCTCGGGACCCGGCCCTTTCAGACAGGCCAGTCATATCTACAAAGCTCACTGGGGGTGAAATGCCATCGATCCGGTTGAGGCTTGCTGCCACGAGCCCTCATTTACGACACCGTGATCGTCTATAGAGCTCAGCTTCTTCACTCGACCTCTGATTTGTTTGTGTTTTTATTACAGGGGAATTATGTTCAATTGAACGACAGGAACTACCGTTAGAGACACACTCATGCAGTTTTAGAACCACTGGTTACCATTTCTAATTATTTACATTTATGAATGCAGAGGTCTTGAGGGGGGCAGAAGTCAAAGGATGGTTTCATGGGAGAGTAGTGATGTCTAACTCTGCCTTAGAGCTTGTGAACAACTATTCAAAAGAAGTGCCGGAGGATCTCTGTGGGCTCGCGCCGGTGGCTGCTGGCCTAGCAGCTGGCCTAGCAACTGGACCAACATGCACACACCATCGAAGGACTGCAGGTCCACGCCGATGGCTAGCAGCCTAGTGGCAGAGATCGATAAACCATCAACTAGCTTTGACTGCTCCACTGTCTACAATGGCACCGAAGTAAAACCTAGAAATCCAGTATTTAAAAAACACTGTCGCAATAAACATGAACAGCTAGAACATCTCCTCCTTGAGTCCAATATCGATTGTTTGGGAATATCGGAATCTTGGCTAAAACAGTCGTCACCATCCACTCTTGTATCTATGTCAGGATATAATGTGTTTAGGAAGGACAGACTGAAGGGAAAAGGAGGGGGTGTGTTGGTTTATGTGAGGGATACCTTTACTTGTAGGGAGATTACATTCCCACCTAATATTGAATTTGATTGTGTTCGTGTGGAAATCAAACTATCTGAGGAAATCTCCCTCACCAGGATTGGCCTATATCGACAACCCACCGCTAAGGTGAATTTCTATGACCAGGTAAAACTCATGCTGAATTCCTGTGACTCCAACAAAGGGCTAATTATTCTACTAGAATGACAAACAAAATAGAAAGAACTTAAAACGGATCACGGATAATCACAACTTAATACAACTAATGGATCAACCGACTAGAATAACCAAAACCTCCAAGACTATTATAGATTTATTATTTACAAACAAAGCTGACAGAATAGTTAAAACCTGGCCACAATCTTATTCTTCTTACCAGGAAACCCACAAAAAAGAGGTTCATGGCCACAGCTAAAACCCCTGCCTTCGGTTCTCGCTTCATCCCCAAAAACCTGCAACAACGTTTTATGGATGCAGTGAAAATGATTGATTGGGGGGACACTCTGTCCTCTGAAGATATTGGTGAAAACAGTGATCTGTTTATATCCAAAATTAATGACACAATGTCTTCCTTCTCAAGGAGAGGGTTCCTTAGGTACAGGAAGGAATGTCATCTTCCCTGGCTGAATCTATAGTGCAGGAATCTAATGAAATCTAGAGACCAACTATTAAAGCAGAGCTTGAAATCCGGACTGTCCACTGATAGACAGAAATTCCCTCGTGCTCGTAACAAGGTAACACAAACAATAAGACAGGCCAAAGCTAACTTCTTCATCAATATAATTGAAGGTGCGAAAGGTCACGGTAAAAAAGTTTGGCAAATCTTAAATAAACTATTAGGTAAACAAACCAAACAGAAAAATAATGTACTAGAATTCAAAATCAATGATGCCCTGATAAAAGACCCTGCAGTGTTGGCCAGCTCGCTCAATGAGTATTTCTTAAATAGTGCTTTGGACATTACAAAGCTCTTCCCGCCATCTGAGGCCTCACCTAGCCCGACTGTGGATACACACCCCGTTTTGACCTGGAGGAAATCACAGAGGTTGAGGTAAAACATATAATCTTAGGGTTAAGAGGCTAAGGCTAGGGATGCAGATGATTTCGACACCAACTTTATAATAAAATCAATTATTATGCTAGTGAATCCATCTATCAGCATGAGGGAAGTTCCATCGTCCTGGAAGGTGGCCACGGTGACACCGATCTTTAAATCTGGGGATAAGGCAATGATGTCCAATTAATCATCAAACATTTAGATAAAGGTTTCACTCCACTCCACCCAATGCAGTTTGGTTTTCGTGGTCACCACTCCACTGAGACAGCTAACTGTGTCTTTGTGGAAAAGGTTAAATCTATATTGGACACGAGCCCATATGTAGGTGCTGTCTTCCTTGATCTCAGGGAGGCTTTTGACACTGTTGACCACCAAGTGCTCCTTACAAAGTTGACTTATTTCAATTTTTTAGGCCGTTTCAATACATTGGCTCAAGTCTTACTTATCGAACTTAAAACGGTGTGTTTTGGTCAACGGTGCTAAATCGCCCTACCTTGTGAACCCTTTGGGGTTCCACAAGGTTCCATTCTTGGACCGTTACTGTTTTCACTGTACATTAATGACTTGCCTACTGTATGTCCTGAGTTGAATGTGCAAATGTATGCCGATGATGCGGTCATCTTTATACAAAGGAAAAAGAGTGAAATAATCTCATCTTGTCTCTCAAATGCTTTGGACAAGGTTCAACACTGGCTGAACAACATTTGCTTACAGTTAAACGTAAAAAAAAACAGTATGCATGATGTTCAGTAAACAACCAGTCAAAATCGAAGGATCCAAAGTATTGTGTTTGACAGAAAGCCACATTCATACCACCACTGTACCATCCTTGAAAAACACAATTTCTTGAGTTTTGACCATTTTTACTGGCCCCCCCTCCCTTAGGGGAATTCATCCACAAAAAACACAATGGACGCTGCATTAAGTCAGAAACCAGAGGAGACTGTGAAGTCCACCGCAGACGGACCACTTTTGGACAAAATGTCCTCTCCATTAAAGGCAGCTCTTTCTGGAATAGCCTCCCAACTGATTGTCCCACTCTCAATAGTTTTAAAGGTCAACTCAAAGAATGGTTGAGAAACAACCAGACGTGCAATCACCGCTAAATGCACTTTAATACAGGGGTATCTACTCTTGCACTTTATGTAGCTCTTGTATCTTCTCTTGCACTTTATATGTCGTTGCTGCTATATTGTACTGCCATGTGGTAAATACTTGTGTATGCTGCTCTTGCTCTTTTTGCATATCATGTATTTATTTTTGCTATCTTTATAAATGTCATGTTCTTATATGTTGTATGTGACGGGACTACGGATGGAAATTAGCTCAAAGCTCAAATTGTTTGGAGAGGAAAAACAAGGTTGTGAAATGTGTTTCAATTTGATATTTTTTCGCTGAAAAAACCCAATGCAAAAGATGATTGTCTAGTCATGTTTTCACCGCTGGTTGTAATTCCCCTGGATCCCATCTTGCTAGAGCTTCTAACCTAACTATGATGCTGGATAAATAGACTGTCCCCCTCTGAAACAATTTCTTACGAGATGTCAAGGCAGTATACATAGTTTCACTTTGAACTTCCTGCTAAGTAAAACAGTGATATCTAAGAATATTAAGTCTGGGCATCGATCCAGTGGAAGCTCCTCATAAGACTTTTTCATTCAGCTAATATGAAAACAGGAGGCTGACTGGCGCCCTGTAGTGTTAAAGTGATGATACATTCAATACAGCTTTATATCTGCATCTGGATATACTGTAAGGATGTCTTACATGGAAAAATAATACAGCAATTATACAAATAAACACACCTAAAAATAAACCAAACATTTGCAACACCACAGCTTTTCACGAATGCACTGACATGGTTTAAATTTGCACAAAAACAAATAAACATGATTTAATAACGGCAGTCTTTTACTATCTTTGAACTAAGAAGTGATTGGTTCAAAGTGACTCAAAATTGTGTCAATTGGGGTGAAAGAGCTTAGGTAAAATTAGATTTGTGTAGGGAGGGAGCAGCTGGGTTACCAAAGCGAGACACACAAACAGATAAACAGACACACACACACACACACACACGTTACCATGTTTTTACACTGTTAATGTAGGCCCATGGTTTGAGGCACAAAGTGTTACTTTCAAGTGCACCGTGACTAAAGTTAGTGGACAGATAGCGCTGCCTTTGGCAAAAATACAGAAATACCCTGTGTGTGTGTGTGTGTGTGTGTGTGTGTGTGTGTGTGTGTGTGTGTGTGTGTGTGTGTGTGTGTGCTTTAAGCCTCATTGACTGAAGCCCACATGCAGTCTAAAGTCATTAGCATATTTCCACAGGATTGTCCTCAGGGTTTCCCAGCTTGAGGACCTTTTTACCACAGGCTGTATGTGTAATACATTATAAATATAAAAAACACTATACACATTTAAATTGAGAATGAAAAAAAAGTATATGACGCTAAACCCCTCGGATCTTTGCTGCAATTTCAATTATTCTTACACTTATGCTTATACACTTTGAAATAAATGTTATTATAAGTTCATAAAAAACTGTTTATATTATTATATATACAGAGTTATATTCTTGGTATAATAAAAGCTCATTGAAACAACTTAAAGGCATACAAACATTCCTTTATTAGTGTTCAAAGTCACTTCAATTAAATGCTATCTTTTATATTCTATAAAGTATATCAAGAAGCCTCCTAGTGAAATACATTTTGTTGTCATTGTTGACACCCAGATGTCCTTTAAAAGGACCTCTACAGTTTTCCCCAGGTCTCCAGTTTGAAACCCACCTCTGCAGGAGACATATTTATCAGGAGCTGTCTACTGTTTCTCCTAACAGACAAATGAGCAAAGAATAGGAAGGATGCCAAAGGGCGTCAGGACGGAGATGTTTAAAGCGCCTGCCTGACATACTAATGAGAATCCATTACAGTCTCATTCAAACACACACACACACACACACACATCCAGTGCACAAGCATCTGGCTACAGAACCTCCCCTGTCCTCTATGCCTCAGTGCCTGCCAATTACAAAAGAAGTAATCAATTCAACCACGGCCTCGTCCAGGGAGATAGACTTCAATGACACCAGCTACATGGCCGCTGTATCAGTACCTGACACACTTACACACACAGCGACCAGCCAGCTCTCTGCGGCTCTCCACTGAAGGCCAAGCAGCAGAAACACCGCTTGTTTCCAAGTGAAGGATTCACAATGACCTGTAACCAGCTCCACCGGGGAGCACTTATGAAGAGCTGACAAACACAGTTACCACAGGTTTGCTATTATCTGATGATCAGTGTTTTACTCAGTGCAGTTTAACATCACAGATATGGTTTCAATTAAACAGTATACAGTATTAAATAGATAAGAGGACAATCTTCAGTGTTACATTTAAGCTTAAAATGTGATGAGATTATCTTTATCTTATGAAATGCTGTTGTTATAATGAGGTCTGGATTTCACTTGTTTAGGATTTCTGAATCGGCAAAGCACAATGTGTGTCAATGAAACAAAGAACTTGTTTACAAATACATGAGAACACAATTGTGTAAAGCAGTGTGCTGCTCTCCTAGCTCTGTGTAAGAGGTCCATTATAGAACTAAATCTTAAGACACCATTCCTACAAATATGTCTGACAACATTGGTATACTCTTCAAAAAAGGAGATATATAAAAGTATGTTAAAGCATAGCAAAATTAATATACATAAATAATGTTCTATTATTACAAATCTTTGAACATCCCCTGAGTAAACCCTTACAAAAAAAACTACAAATACTTACTTATATATATTATTATTGTACTTTTGAACTCAATTTCCAAAATACTTGAGTATTTGTTTCCTCTGACAACTTTTTACTTTGATCTCATATTCTTTTTAAACACATGTCTGTAATAATGTTTCGATAAAAAAAATGCTTGTTACTTTTTTAATATATATATTTTGCATGACATGGCCTCCCAACATCATTTCAGATTTGAACTTCAATGGATGGGATAAAAAAAAGTTTTACTTTGACATTCGGAGTACATTTCAGAGCCTGTACTCGATAAAAGAAGTTGAAGCCGTACTCCCACTTTTACAAGACTCTGTATCTGCACTTCTTCTTCTTGAGTAATGAATGTGTGAATACTTGACACCTCTGCCTACTGACAAGCCTTGGAAGGTGATAAAGACTCAAGGCTGCTTGGTAAAGTGAAGAATAACTTATGTGTCTCATAAGCCATGAGGCTATGGTGGAATTTATGGTGCTGTGAAGGTCAGACCGAACAATTTCTCAACGTGGAGTTATAGAGAACACTATAAGTGTTAGCCAATGGATTAATAAATCTCTTTGATGCTATCGTTTGTCTCCTCTCATCACCGTTGACTCCCATGCACCTCCGTTTTCACCCCGCCTCATCTTTCTCCCCGCCCCGTCTTATTTTCCTCTATTTGCCCATCTGTCATGTTCCCCTCCACCCCTTTGCCTCCTTCAAGGTCCGCCTCTCCCCCTCCTCTCTCACATTTCGCCTGACTTATCTCCCCTCGTCGTTGTTTCATAGCCTTTCTCCCCCCCATCCACCTCTTCCTCATGGTGCATCAACAACACTGCTTACATTGGACAGCCAGCGAGGGAGATCTGTGTTTCTGTGTATGAGTGTGTATACCTGCAAGTGTGCAATTATGTGTGTGTGCCGAGTAAGAACTGTGCAAACAAGCCTAAGGGACACACCGCTGCAGCTTTGCCCTTTATCCTCAAACACTGGCACACAAAAGGAGGTACACAACTGCATGTTCACGTGTGTTTGTGCATGTGTTTGTAATGTTACCTTTGGCCTCTTTGTACTCTTCACAGATCCTTCTGACGGCCGCCAGACCCTCCTGCTCATCCCTCCCACCTGAAAGGAAGAGGACGCAAAGATTAATATGATATCTGACAAGTCCTTAGAGGCTTTTAATAAAACAACAAGGATTGGCCTTTTTTCTTTCTCATAGCTGTGTTCTTTAATCTTATAATATGTACTACCACCAAGGGTTCTTCAAATGAAAAGAGTTGTTGAAACAACTATTTATCCCTTGAAGCAGAACCCTGGTTTCAAAGACTTTAAAGTACTTTCATAGTACAATTAATTATACCATCAATGATGTATAAGATATCAAATAAAAAGGGATGCCTGATGGTAAATAAAGAGCAACATTATCAAAATGGCTGTTTTGAAATCAGAGCAGGCATCCAAGTACTATTGAATAAAATACAATCCTGGTATAGCATTTTCTGACAAGAAATAAGAAACCAAATATCAACCAAACAGTCTTTTACTTTAAAGGGGACCTATCATGCAAAAGGCACTTTTGTACGTCTTTTAAACATGAATATGTGTCCCCGGTGTGTCAGGGAACTCACCAAGTGTCAGAGAACACAACCCTCTCTTTTCCTCCATACCCAAATCTCTAAAAACGGGGCTGCAACAGATCTGATACAGATTTGAATTGTTCTGACGTCAGAAAGGGGGTGCTCCGCCTATATGGGCAACTCTCCACCAATCAGGAGGAGACAGCCATGGCCATTGCCGTTCGAAAGCGCTGAAGACGCTGTAGTACATATGCCAGGCCTGTAGGTGGCGCTGTAGTCTGCCACAAAAGCAGCGAAGAAGACTTCTCTCAGAATCAGCCCTGGCAAAAACAGGGCTAAAAAAAGAGCGAAATGAGGCATGGCTAAAATGCAAGATCTGTTTGGTATTTTGAAAAAAAAACTGTGCAGGCATGTTTTATATAGGTATGGCCCTACAATATATTATTCAAATATAGCATGATAGGTCCACTTTAAGATTGGTTACAGCGCATTAGATTTTTCTATATCTTGGTCACGCTCGGATACCCTGTTGAATATACACACAGTCTCTCTGACTCAGGACAGTTTCTGTTTACAGAGGATGTTTGCACAAGAAATTAACCCTGCTGCTAAGAAAGAGAGAAAAAATATATTTAGAAATGTATGCAAAAATATGAGAGAGAGAAATACAAAAAACCAAGAGCTGTTGGTGTTATTTACTGAGCCTCGTTTCAAAATAACAACTTCAAGTATGACGCATTTACAGACAAAGGCACCTACAAAGGCAGACACAATCACTTCATAAAGTCATGTCCTACAAGTCAATACAGACAATAAATCAAGTAAGCAATGAGTCAATTATAAAAACACGAGTTTGTTCTCAAATAACATTTTTTTGAAGATTTGCGGAATGCTGATACACACTGTGAATACACACACACAAGTAAACACTCTTTATACCCATATTCATAGGGACAAATAGCCCGCATGTGCACTCTCATTTTCTCTGTGCACACACACAAACACACTAATCTTGGATTATCACGCCGGCCTTTTGAAGGGCACAGCATCATTTACCCCGATGCACTGCCATTCATGCTGAGTTTAAGAATGCAGGTCTTCTGGTTGACTTGTCACAAGGGTCACAAAAACAGGACCCACGCAGAGTGATCTCGCACAAATGAATAATTTTATATAAACAGTTGATCTTTATAACGCCTTTTATTGTCATTATAGACAGAGTATAACGAGATTCAGAGTGCAACTCTGTCCCGGTGTGCAAAAAATACAAACAAATGCATAACACTAAAAAACACGGCAATAGGACAGACAACATACAATCATACGGGGGAATAAATAGTTAAAAATATTGATATAAAAATAGTATATAAAGTACATTAAAAGTGTGTGCATGTGTGAGAATGGTTACGGTTATTGCATTATGTGTGGTGTTTGAGCAGCCTGTTTGCCCAGGGGTAGAAACTGTTTTTGAGTCTGTTTGTCCATGACTTGAAGCTCCTGTATCTCCTCCCAGAAGGCAGGAGAGAGAACAGTCTGTGACCTGGGTGAGAGCTGTCCTTTATGATTTTGTTAGCTCTGTTGCGGCAGCGGGAGGTGGAGATGTATTCCAGAGAGGGCAGCGGGCAGCCGATGGTTTTCTCTGCCATCCGTATCACTCTCTGCAGGGCTTTCTTGTCCGCAGCTGAGCATCCTGCATACCACCCCGAGATGGAGTATGACAGCACGCTCTCGATGGTCGCCCGGTAGAAGGACACCAGCAGCTTCTTGTTCAGTCGGTTCCTCCGAAGCACCCTCAGGAAGTGTAGTCGCTGCTAGGCCTTCTTAACTGCTGCAGTGGTGTGTGCTGTCCAGCTGAGGCTCTCCGAAATGTGAACCACCAGGAACTTAAAAGGTTGAGACCCTCTCCACTCTCTCTCCATTGAGGTGAAGGGGGGCGTGCTCTGGACGGTGCTTTCTGAAGTCTATGATGATTTATTTTGTTTTGCTAGTGTTCAGATATAGGTTGTTTGCTGAACACCACGCAGACAGCTTCAGGATCTCCTCTCTGTATGCCAACTCGTCGTCTCCCTTATATATTTGGCCGACAACAGTGGTATCATCTGCAAATTTGATAATGGAGTTGGAGGGGTGAATGGGAGAGCAGTCGTGTGTGTAGAGTGTGTAGAGTAGAGGGCTCAGCACGCAGCCCTGCGGGGAGCTAGGGCTGAGGGTGCAGGTGGAGGAGCAGTAAGGGCCTATTTTCACTGTCTGAGGACGGTCTGTAAGGAAATTATTAATCCAGGTGCATAAGATGGAGGGGAAACCTAGGATTGACAGTTTTTCCACTAGTATGTCAGGTATGATGGTGTTAAAAGCTGAGCTAAAATCGACAAACAGCATCCTTATATAGTTGCCTGGGCATTCTAGGTGGCTCACAGCTGTGTGAAGGACCGTGGCGATGGCATCATCCGTGGATCTGTTGGCTCTATAGGCGAACTGATGAGGGTCGAGGGAGGGTGGGAGGCTGGCTTTGATGTAGTCGGCTATCAGTCTTTCGAAACATTTCATCACCGCCGATGTTAGGGCTATGGGCCTGTAGTCGTTGAGCTCTCTGACTGGTGTCTTTTTGGGGACAGGAATGATGGTAGCCGTTTTCAGACAGGATGGAATGCAAGCTTGTGACAGGGACAGGTTGAATATCCTGGTCAGGACCCCTGAAAGCTGGTCAGCACAAGCTTTGAGTACTTTTCCGAGTACTCCATCGGGTCCTGCGGCTTTTCCAGGATTCACAGACTTCAGCGTCTGCTTCACCTGATGTTCTTTGAGAGTGGGAGGTGGTATGGAGCTGGTAGTTTGCAGGGACAGAGGCAGGGTAGAAAAGTGGGGGGGTCTGCTAGCCTCAAAGCGGGCAAAGTGGTTTAGTTCCTCTGCAAGGTGGGCATCCGCTCTAGTAGTGCCAGATGTTTTGCCCTTATAGTTGGTTAGCTGTTGAAGGCCCTGCCAAACGCACCGTGTGTTGTTATGAGCGAGATTCTCCTCCACTTTTCCCTTGTAGTCCTCCTTTGCAGCCTTGATGCCTCTCCTCAGATTTGCCCTTGCCAAGCTGTACTGGGCTGCGTCCCCCGACGTGAAGGCTGTGTCACAGGAACTCAGGAGACACCTCACCGCTCTTGTCATCCATGGTTTTTGGTTTGGGTAGACCCGAATGCGTTTTTCCACAGTTACAGTGTCTGTGCAGAACTTGATGTAGGATAAGACAGCCTCTGTGTGTTCCTCCCAGTCTGTCTGATCAAATATGTCCCATGCTGTGTGTTCGAAGCAGTCTTGCAGTTGTGAGAGTGCCCCCTCGGGCCAGGTTCTGATATATTTGACCACCGGCTTGGTGTTACTTCTGAGGGGGGTGTAAGCTGGGATGAGAAGCAGTGAGAGGTGGTCAGATAGTCCTAAATGGGGGACTGGGACCGCTCTGTAAGCATGTTTCAGGTTGGAATACACCCGGTCCAGAGTGTTCTTTCCTCTGGTGGTACATTGTACATATTGTACAAATTTGGGAAGCACATTTTTTAGACATGCATGATTGAAGTCTCCAGCTACAATATGAACTCCGTCCGGATGGGACATCTGTTGTTTATTTATTAAGCTCTGGAGGTGGTCAAGTGCAATGCTGGCGTTAGCATCAGGTGGGATAAACAGTTAATTATCACCACCGTCAGCTCTCTGGGCAGGTAAAAGGGTCTGCACATGATAGACATTACTTCCAGGTCGGGAGAGCAATGTGTATGTGTAACCCTGCTGTCCATGCACCAGTCGTTGTGGATGTAAACACACAGACCACCCCCTCGGCTCTTACCGGAAGCGCTGTTCCTGTCGTAGCGGTGGGTAGAGCGGCCTGGTAGCTGCACTGCTGCGTCCGGAATCCGCGGGTGTAGCCAGGATTCTGTGATGATCAACACACAGCAGTCGCGTACGTTCGTGTTAGCAGCTAGTAGTACCTCCAGTTCGTCAATTTTGTGGACGATGGACCTGGCATTTGCGAGGAAGAGGCTTGGTAGTGGTGGTCGGTGCGGCTGCTTCCTTAGCCTAGCAAGCAGGCCTGCACGGCAACCTCGCTTCTGCTTCCTCTCCCTCCGGCGCCTGCGTTGCTTCACAGGCCCGAAAACAATCCAGGGAGACCCGAGCGGTCTCGCTATGTCCTCCGGGATGTTGTTAGTCTGGTGGAAATCGGCTGTGACGTCAGAGCGACAACTCATCCCTATGTCAAATAAGTCCATGCGACTGTATATGTAATTCGCCTGTTCTAGGGTGTTCACGCACACTAACAAAAAACAAACTGTGCACAACCAAAAGAGACAGCTGTGAGCCGCAGCGTCTGAGTGCGCCGCCATCTCCCCTCCAGTAGAAAATAATTCAGTCCTGTAATACACTGCCTGAAGAGATGGACCAACAGTCGCTGAGAGCGCTGCATGGCATTAAATACACAATTCTGCTTTCGTTCAAAAAAATGTTTCTGTTTTGCTTACCTGCAAATGCAACGGCGTGTTGGAGCTGTTTCTAAAAAATATAAATATCTACAGATCCAAGCAGTCATTTTAAGCAACCTTTCTAGTTATACATCTTTTATCTATAAGATTATTTAGCGTCACCATCATTGTGTCCGCCCAGGTCTCCTTTTTTGGTTTGGAACAATTAAAAAAGGCGACGATTTCTCACCACATCCAAGACCTGGCTCATATAGGTGTAAAAGGATGTGCACATCATCGCAAGTAAATATGTACACTTCTTGTTTAATTGGGTAAAGTTGGCTTCAGAATACATTTACTTCCACTGTAGCAAAAGTAGATTGAAAGGGCGATTTCTTTTCTGAGTCCAATTCATTAAACCCACATTTGAATATGTGTAATTTAAAGCTTATTAAATGACACAGATTAAAGTAATGAAGTAATGCTTTCAGCTTTTATTCTGCATATTTGAAGCACTGATAAAGTGTTCTGTCATTGCATCAGCCTTCATTCACGTCTTTATGAAATGTAGGACATTGGCACTGATAAGGACACAGGAGAGTGCCTTACCACAATGTTTTGTCTGGAAATGAAATATATCTGTCTCATTAGCAGTATGAAAACACAAAGTCTTGTTTTGATATTTAGGTGAGTTACTTTTTTCCAAACCATGAAGAAGCTGATTCACCAAATTGCCCTGTTTTCTTGAAAGTCTATGAAGTTCACTACAGCAGGCCAAAGCTTATCCACAATGACTGTTGTTTGCCAAAATATAATTCTTAATATATAAAATTACTCAAGGAGATATACTGAATATTTGCTATTTGAGTATAGTTTGACATTTTATATTTCAATTTTTCATTTAATCGTTTATTTGAACCGGGACAGTGCACATTGATGAACACTTTAAAACAAAATAATGCTTACAAGTGTAAATGAGCCGGATTTTAGCTTTGAGCTAATTTCCATCCGTAGTCCCGTCACATACAACATATAAGAACATGACATTTATATACATTGCAAAAATAAATACATGATATGCAGGAAGAGCATGAGCAGCATACAAGCATTTACCACATGGCAGTACCATGTAGCAGCTACGACATATAAAGTGCAAGATAAGATAAAAGTGCAAGAGGAGATACCCCTGTATAAAAGTGCATTTAGCGGTGATTGCACGTCTGTTTGTTTCTCAACCATTATTTGAGTTGACCTTGGAAGCTATTGAGAGTAGGACAATCCCGTATCTCAGTTGGGAGGCTATTCCAGAATGAACGGCCTTTAATGGAGAGGACATTTTGTCCAAAAGTGGTACGTCTACGGTGGACTTCACTGTCTCCTCTGGTTTCTGACCTAGTGCAGCGTCCAGTGCTTTTTTTGTGGATGAACTCCCCTCAGGGAGGGGGGGGCAAGTCCATGTAAACATTTATAAAAAAATGTCAAAAACAATTGCAAGTTGAATTTAATGGTATTGGATACTTTCTTAATATGTTTCTTAAAAGTCAAGTTCGAGTCCGTTCTCTCTACTCCAAGATACTTGAAGTGGGGGACTAGTTTTATTTCTGCTCCGTTTAAAAACAGATTGGATCCTTCGGTTTTGAATGGTCGTTTATTGAACATAATGCATACTGTTTTTTTTGCTTTGAACTGTAAGCAAATGTTGTTCAGCCAGTGTTGAACCTTGTCCAAAGCATTTGAGAGACAGGATGGGCTTATTTCAGTGTTTTTCCAATGTACAAAGATGACGGCATACATTTGCACATTCAACTCAGGACATTAAGCAAGTCATTAATGTACAGTGAAAACAGTAATGGTCCAAGAATGGAACCTTGTGGAACCCCAACAGGGTTCACAAGGTAGGGCGATTTGGCACCGATGACCAAATCACACTGTTTTCTGTTCGATAAGTAAGACTTAACCCACTGTATTGAATCTACTGAAAAATTGAAATGAGTCAGCTTTGTGGTCAACAGTGTCAAAAGCCTTCCTAAGATCAAGGAAGATGGCACCTACGTATGGGCTTGTGTCCAACATACATTTAACCTTTTCCACAAAGACACACTTAGCTGTCTCAGTGGAGTGGTGAGCACGAAAACCAAACTGCATTGGGTGGAGTGGAGCGAAACCTTTGTCTAAATGTTTGGCGATTAGTTTTGACACCCATTTCTCAGCTAGCTTAAAGACACAGGGGAAGATGCTGATTGGTCTGTAATTGGAAATTATTGCCTTATCCCCAGATTTAAAGATCGGTGTCACTGTGGCCACTTTCCAGGATGATGGAACTTCCCTCATGCTGATAGATTGATTTACTAACATAGTAATTGCTTTTATTACACCGTCAATTTTTATAAAGTTGGTGTCTATATCATCTGCATCCCTTTCCTTAACCTCTTAACCCTAAGTTTATATGTTTTACCTCAACCTCTGTGATTTCCTCCAGGTCAAAAACGGGGTGTGTATCCACAGTCGGGCTAGGTGAGACCTCAGATGGCGGGAAGAGCTTTGTAATGTCCAAAGCACTATTTAAGAAATACTCATTGAGCGAGCTGGCCAACACTGCAGGGTCTTTTATCAGGGCATCATTGATTTTGAATTCTAGTACATTATTTTCCTGTTTGGTTTGTTTACCTAATAGTTTATTTAAGATTTGCCAAACTGTTTTACCGTTACCTTTCGCACCATCAATTATATTGATGAAGAAGTTAGCTTTGGCCTGTCTTATTGTTTGTGTTACCTTGTTACGAGCATTAGTGAATTTCTGTCTATCAGTGGATAGTCCGGATTTCAAGCTCTGCTTCAATAGTTGGTCTCTAGATTTCATTGAATTCCTGCACTGTAGATTCAGCCAGGGAAGATGACGTTCCTTCCCTAAGGCACCCTCTCTTTTTGAAGGAAGACATTGTATCATTCATTTGAGATATAAAAAGATCACTGTTTTCACCAATATCTTCAGAGGACAGAGTGTCCCCCCAATTAATAATTTTCACTGCATCCATAAAATGTTGTTGCAGGTTTTTGGGGAAGAAGCGTGAACCCAAGGCAGGGGTTTTAGGTGTGGCCTTGTTTAATTCCTTTTTTTGTATAGTTATGGAAAGATCTATACATGTAGTTGCAGCTTTGCATAACATGCTGTAATTTAGTTCTATTCATACCATTCCTTTCATATTTTGCAGCTGCAAAGACTTCGTTTTCCAATTCGAATGACTTTAAATGATGTTATGTTCTCTTAAAAACACTCCAAAAGGAACCATTTTAATTCAAAATGTACTTAAAAACCCTTGAAGCGTAATTGCATCCTGGTTAATATCCAACTGGTGTTTGACAGAGCAGAGGCTCAAACAATGAATTCTACTCATACAAGTACTATGCTTACACTTCATCTGAAATATGCATCCACTCCATTACCAGAGGGATCCACTTTACCGTAAATATCCACACATGAATTATCTCAAGAGTTGGGGATATTGGAAATAAAGATACTTAAGTGTCCAGTAGGATCAGCGTCAATAAAGATTGTACAACAGTAGCTTGTATTAATTTTTGTGCAATTACGTAGGACTCAAGTCATTTATGTGTTCTGCACCAATCGTCTCTAAGGATACTCTGACATTGCAGTATGTTCACTGTGACTGGATGAATAAAGCAGAGTTATCTTCAATGTTTTGTAGCTCGTGAACTGAATGAAAAAGGGAGAACCAAGAGACAGAAAACATATTGTTGTTCCGTGCACGGAATGTTGGAGGCGTTTGGATTCTGCAGTGGGAGAATGATTTTTTGAAAGTTCCTTGGCAGTAACCGTAGTTGTCACTGCAAATGTATGTAACTTATAGTAGCAATGGTCCACTGTTAATGCTAAGCACCCCCTTGCCTCCTCATTCTCCTCTATGTCGTCTTGACTGAATAAAAACAACCAGCTGCAAATTAACCAGATAATATTCATTTGAAAGCTGCCCGCAACAATGAACAGGTCCTCGCACATCCATTAGCATCAGGGTTAAATGATAACGGAATAGCAATATACAGAATCATAAAGAAAAGGACAATACAGGTCTTTATACGGCTCTTGTTTTCACAGTTGTTCTAAGTACCAATTAATAATGCAACTAGTTTCTTGGTTTTGTTCCGCCTCATCCAAATTTGATTTTGGAACTCAAAGCTTAGTTTGGAACACAATTCCTATAAGATATAGCTGAATAAATGAGCCAACCAAAAGGCTTGTTTAAATGGGCCAATAATTTGTGAATTAAGTAAAAGTAGAAAACGTAATTCTACAGAATGGAAAATGTAAAACCCTGTTTGGACAATACAAATGAAACGCTGCACCAATACAATTTTTTAGAGAGAGTTGTGTGGTTTATTCTGATGATCTAATGATTGACTTGAATTGAAACCAAACCAACTGGGGACTACAAACAGAAAAAAGAGCAAACTGGATCCTGTTAGTCCAATGGTAGCAGCAGAAATTACTAAAATCCCATGGGAGTGTACGTTTTAGAAGATGCTAATCGCAGTTAGCTCAGCTGCCAGTTGCAGAGTGTTGCTGGGAGGTATCTTAGATGAAAAGGAAAAATGCATTTCCTCAAAACATAAATCCCCAGCCAAACCCTCCAGACAAAAGAACAAAGCACAACAATAGAAACAATTCAACAGGAAGCCATCCTACCACTTGTGTGTCTCTACCACAAAGAAATCTACAGATGAAACGGATCAGGATATAAACAGATTCAGATGCTGTCAGGCAAAATATAAAGGGCCTTTCACTTTAACAGATCTTTAGCATAATGGTTGTCAATGTAATCAGTGTTTGTTTGCTTTTTTCCTCAGATTGTGACTTATATTTACATGCATTCAAATATACACACTTATGAGTTGAAGTGGGCTAGAGTCTCTAAGTGTGGACCTTCGGTGCATGTCACTGCAACTCTGCACTTGTTTCCTATCATTTAGTAACTAATAGCTGAATGAAATGAATAAAAAGAAGCACTCAGAAATGTTTGAGATTTTGGCTCAGAAATGCAGTAAGGGTTGTCTGAAAAAGCGGAAAATCCTTGACTTCTGAAGGCAAGATTACGCCTTCTGCATCGGAGTAGCTGAGTAGGTCTATGTGACATGTATTTTTCTGACTTGCTCACGACTGTAATCACCAGAGCCCAAAACTGTGTCAGTTATGAAATGCAAGAACTTTAGGTTTCAAGCTTCTTATTTAGTAACCACTGAATATATTATCCCTGAAACTAGAATCAGGCTTGCATTACTGTTTATTTACAAAGAGAAAGGTTTTTCTGTAACAGTAGGTTACAGAAGCACACTATGCGCTAGCCCCCAAGTGACAAAACTAAAGAAAAAGGCATGCACTCTCCTTCAAACATCCTCACTGTATGTCCACTTACTGTACATGCAGCCCTGAAGAACACGTTTCTGCCATAATTATATCGGACATAATGCTTTATATTTTGTATTTGCAACACAACATAACAAATGCCTACAGATCTAACATGTGAATCTAAACGGAGCCTCTTGCACATATATCAACATTGATTACTGCTCCACGGAAACGTCCTTGCTGTACCTCACAGGCAAATTGAGACATCAAGCCAAGAATACAAAACCATTTTAAAGCAAGAGACTGTAATACTCATCTTATCAATAGCAAGCTGAGATATGACGGCAAATCGTTTTTAGAGAAAAACATTTATCCAAATCACATCAAAAAGAGGCCTATTTGCATTCATCAATGTGCACCAAGCAATTCACTTCAGACCCAAGAGTCAGAGGGCTCAACACACTGCTGAAAAGTGTGAAGGAGCTGCACAGTCAGTCACTGGTGAAGCATTGAACTGCACTGAGCAAAGAGTCAAGGAAGACATTAGAGGTGATGTGGTTAACATATTTCAGCAAGGGGCTCCTGGGATACATGATGAGTGAGTAGAGGAGTACATCTTCTTGGTAAATAAGTACTCCATCTGTATTTTTGTTTTACTTTCATGTATGCACCATGACATCAAGTCAAATTCCTCGTACGTCTCAACCTACCTGGTAATAAACTGGTTTCTCATTCTGATTGATGGCACTTCAAGGAAGGAAGAGTATAGATACATGCTAAATACATACTGTTGATGTCAACTGTTTTTACTAAGACTTTGTATTTATTATTTACAATGTATTTTTGTGTCTGCACAGTAAAATTATGGAGTTTCAATACTAAAAGAATCATGGCATGAGGCATAAACCAGCCACACTTTATAAAACATGGGTATATTCCAATTATCTGCAGACATCAGCTATTACCAGTAAATGGAACAATATGCAAAACGGCCCTGCATAATGATACATTTGCATTTACCAAATGTTTTGATAAAAGTCTTTTAATCCCAGCAGAGCTCAGAAGGACATTACATCATCTCACGGTGGAGCATAGCACATATTTAAAAATTATGAAAACAAACTGTTTTGATGTTGTTCCAAAGCCTTAGGCATCTGATGAGTTGGTGAGCGTCTGATACTAATAAGGGACCTCTGAAAGCGACTTTAGAGAGGCACACACAGAGCATTCCTTAAATATGATTGGCACTGCAGGGCTGTGGTTTTGTTCACATAACAATACAGATTACTTTATTATAAAATCATACATCTGTAGCATAGAAGCTCAGTAAGCTAACTGACATGGACATCACTCTATTCTGCTAGGAGATTAACTGTATTTTCTAAAGTTGGGGAAAGACATTAATTCATGACAGAATCATGATTCTTATCTGAATGGATACACAACAAATGTCTTCCAAATAACACAGACATTGCTACTGATGCAACATTAATGTGTGGTTTTATTAAAAAGATTCCACAAAATATCAGTTTATTTTACGTGAAATGTATTTTTAAAATTGGCAAGTAAATATAACCTTTAGTCTTAAATTTGCCCACTATAATTTGACATTATTGCAATCAGTTGATATACATGATTTGAATATGCAAACTCCTACGTTTTAAACTCACACACACACCTGTTGTTATGCCATCATTTGCCACACCGAGGTTAACTGGAGCAGATCTTGAAATAAGCACCCCACGTCCTGAATCTAAAATTGATTTTTGATTCAAATCCTTCATTACCAAAAGATACATATGCTTTGTGTTTTCTCTCTCAACCTTTTTGGAATCCAGTCACTGAGACAAGTTATTATTATTATCATCCAAAATATGAGATATCGGAAACCAAGATTTCCAGTGACTTCACTGTCATCCATGTTCATGTAGAAAATAATGTAAAGATAACAACAGTAACAATACAAATAGTTGTATCCGTGTTAGTGAAGTTATTTTGAAAAGGTTTTTCAATAATGATTGCAAAATCTCCTCAAGGTGTTGTTACGTTACCTTACTTTGTGTAACCTTGAATGTCATGCCATCAGTTAGCTGTCCTCTACTCTACGATGACAGCCTTTTCACCTCTCCCTGCATTAGTGCTGCTGCACTGGGCGAAACTAATCTCGGACTGTTTAGCGGTGATTGTGGCGCCATTATCTGTGATGAGACAAGGCTTAATTCTTCCATCAGTTCCGCGCCTGCGTGAAAGTGCTTTGACAGATTATTTTGTCATGTTTGCAGCTATTCACAGGTGATTCTGACCAGGACACCATTTGCCCTCTATGGGGATTATTTCATTTATCATGCTACACAAATTTTAAAATAATTTTGTCAAAGCGTCCAGCCTGGTGTGTGAAATTGCACATTATAGTTTTGAAAGGCACAACAAATATGAAGGTTATTATTATAATTATTATTGATGTGCTTGCCAACCTCTTTAAATAACATGGGTTTGATTGTCTTGGTTGCGTGTCATTGGTGCAGAGCTTGATACTGTACCTATGATAACATGCGCCCCCAGCCTGGCCATGTGGCGGACTACCTCATAGCCGATTCCCCTGTCTCCTCCTGTCACTATGGCAACCTTGCCATCTTGTCTGGGCATCACTGGCAGAAGCAGAAGAGGACACACAGATATCAGTAAGAATGTCATTTGATAAGGACGCTGCTTCAAGACAGGCCACTATTTCAAGATATGAGGAGTCCTTGTAGTAAGACTTTGATGGACTTTATCTGGGTTTTTACATTCTATGGCGCAATTTTCCTTCACTTTCCCAAATAACTTTGTGTCTTAAAGTTTCACTGTGGTACTTAAACTCTGTTTTTGTAATACAAATTACAGTAAGCTTTAAATGAGACACATTCTTTTTTCAGGCCATGTGCAGACAATACGTAAACAAGTTTGTTTCGTGTAATGATGAGCATGGATAAATAAAGCTTTTTTGCAAATGTACACTGGTCAACTTTGAACCAAAGTTGATAGTAATTTTGTAAATCAAAACACAAGTGATTTGTTGTGCATGTCTTATTTCTGACCCAGCGTAAATAAATAAACCTCTTAATTAAAACAACACAAATAGTTTCCAATTACATTCAAACTAAATGATTGAACTTTTCTTTTAGCAATATCTACTGTATTTCATTGGTTAATAATCAGTTGTGTACTGTCAGTCAAGCGTTTTCATCTACCTGTAGCAAAGACACGTTCTGTATCTGTTTACCAAACTTTGTTGTAAAAAGTAGAGATTAAACCAATATCCATTTGCGACAAATGCAAACACTTTAAAATACATTATTTGAGAAAAGTATGGACTGTTAAACTCTTCTGGTGAATTCGGCAAACATAACAAACAAGACAACCTTTCATTTGACTCATGTTGCTACTTCTCTCCAACTAATGTTTGCTAACGTTAACATTGCTAACATTACGTTAACGTTAGCCTAGCACGCTCAATTGCCTTCGTGTAATATTTAAATAACAAAGGCAGTCACTAACAGCTATCTAACGTTCATGACTCTGAGGGCTAAAGGTTGCCCCGTTACGGAGTGTGACACTATTCAGCGGAAGTGCACCACAACAACGTATCGAGAGTTAAACGCACCTGGCAGCCTGAAAGGTCTGCTGAGCAGCTGAACCAGCAGGACCTTCAAAGCAAGCAGGTAAAGTTTGATAATTGGTAGAAAATAACAACGGATAGCGGATAACATCTCTGCCTGGAGCTGTCACTGGGTGAGCAGTGCAGTGGAGGAACAGCTCCGGGTAGAAAGAGCAGTTCCGTCTATGGGATACGTTCCAATATGAAGTCGTCCATCCTCGCTTCCCTCGTTGTCGACAGACACATAGTGGACAACTTTATTGTAATAATACCAACTCACACTGAATTTGAAAAGGGCTTTCTACTTGACTAATAGCTCTTACAGCCCAGTATCTGATTGGTTGACCTTGAAAGAAAATGCCCCCCCTGCAGCTATCCATCACTTATCTATAGGGGAGGTGGGATAAGTGTTTGATTGAGGGGCCTCTTTACTGCCGCTTTGCTGCCTGATGTGCCGTATGATCCTTCTCTGTAGATCCACCCAGCATATTGCTCCCTTCAGCTAACTGACTATCTCATTAACTGCTGCCAAAGAGGTCACAAATGACAGAAGCAAAAGAGGCATGACACCCTAGTTTGATCCGTAATATCCCAAGATAGGCTTTAGGAACATGTTTCTGGAGCAGCATTACAGCTCCTGTCTGCAGCCCTTCTCCTGGCTGCACTGTGTCTGACTGGTGGATGTTTTATGATTCCCTCTCCTGGGATCACTTACGTCCATCACACCAGTCTACTTTTATCAGAGGCTAGTCAGGCTGCTGTGATATAAAGTCAGATAGAACTTCAGCTGTGAATAATGTATTTTCTTTCTGATATCTGATCCTTAGTTTTCACATAGGCTATACATTTTTCTTAAGTTTAGTAGCCTGAAGATGCAATCAAATACGTTCAGCATAATCATAAGAGTGTCGATTACAGCTTCCAGAGATACTGACACTTCATGCCAAACTATACTGAGAAATTGTTTAATGGGCTTTTAAGATTTAAATGTAAAGATGAAATATTACATAAGTCATTGATTCTATCTTTTGAGGTTTTCTGCATCCAAGTTTGTTATCTCTACCTCATCCGCTTTGGGGAACAGTGATTTGTTGCTGTTTTAGCCCTAGAGTGCTCACATGTTGCCAAGATGCTATAAATCTTACTGTGAATATACAAATGTTTTCCTTTCATAGGAGCATCCTTTCGCTTAATGTTTGGGTTTCTAAAATGAATGGCAATCATTCAACCACCTCTCTTTGAGCGAGGCATATCCTCCCACGAAGCTCAGCTGAAATTAGTAACATTAATGCCTCAATGTGGGTAATTGAGGACTGTGAAGCGACCAGGGATGCACTACAAGATTCACCTTCCCTGTCAGCAATGTTAAAATGTAATGACCTACATGTTGTTAGTTTAATATGTAAGTCCTGTGTGAGAGTGAAAGCTGATTAAGGGTTATCACTGAATCTACTTTAACATTTAAAAGTATGGATTTGCTTGCCACAAAAGCTTAATTTGGTACAGTCAGATGGCTGAGAGGGCCACTCTACATTTTTGAACAGTCTTTTATTCCTTGAGGCTGTGAAAAGGGGCTCTATATAATGGAGGATATTTGGTATGAATGGGTTGCAAAGAAACTAAATGTGCAGAAAAAAACAAACATAGGCTAGCTACCTCTGAGCAACACTTCAATAAGAATAGAATACATTACCAGCCACTGATTAAAGAAATTGGATGCTTAAAATCGAAATGGGTGCAGAATTAAAAAGAAACAGGTTCTGGTTGTTCAATCGATTGTAGTAGCTTTTTTATGAGTTGACATAATTGCAACTGATTGTTAAAAGTGAATGAATTAAACCAAATCGTATTGTGGCAGACTGTGATATCAGCAATAAGATTTTCACCCAGTGAATCTGCATCATATCGTTTTGTGATGGAAATTGGGATTCATATCCCCAAAATGTGAATGGGCAGCCTACTGCTGTGATGGATTGTGTTTGGCTTGCAGGGCAGGAGCCAGCTGAATTATCTATGGCACTCAAAGTAGGCCAACCAAACTCTGCATGTATTATTTTCCACCAAATTACTATCATTTATGTTAAAGACAGGTCTGGAGCATTCACAATCACGTCCCTTCTTTTCTGTTGGCAGGAAAATCATTAGCATTAGTTTGTGCCTTGCCTGCTTTCCAGTCAGGCCAAAAACAGCAGCGCTGATATGCACTTGGCCCCAGTTATTAAAGTCTGCTTTGAAGGCAGTTAAATGAACAGCAACATAAAGGGACAGTGTCATCACCACTGCCCCGATGGAGGCTGAGCCGTGCAGGCTGTGTGGGTATTTTAAAATGTGTATTTGTAGCTGTTAACGCAAGCTAAGAGGACGTGTGTGTGTTTGTGTGTGCGTGCAAGTGTTTGTTCTGCTGCAGCCTGAGAGATTGTGGGTCATCGAGGCGAGATGGCCAGCTATTGTTTAAAGGAAATCGCATCTCACGCATGACTATGGGATGATTATTTGGGATGATGGGATATCAGAAAGACAGCCCTTACACACACACAAATGAAGATGTGCTGGGAACAGGAAATGACAGGAGGGTGTGTGATGTAAATGACATGTGAGCAGCATCCAAATAGCTTCAAACAACAGTCACCTAGTCCTATATGACAACCACTGGCTGGCTGTCTTATTTAGAAAATCTGGTTTGACAGCAACTCGATCCCTGTGTGTGTGTGTGTGTGTGTGTGTGTGTGTGTGTGTGTGTGTGTGTGTGTGTGTGTGTGTGTGTGTGTGTGTGTGTGTGTGTGTGTGTGTGTGTGTGTGTGTGTGTGTGTGCGCGCGTGCGTGCGCGCGTGTCCTGCCAGTTAAAATGTAATCTTTTTTTCATGTTTCACATAGATTTCTTCCTTGTGAGAAAATAAGTTGCAGGATGTTGGATATTTTGAGCAGAAAATGCAAGAAACAGTTTCTAAATAGGATTGTTTTGACACACTGTTTTTTAGCATTTTGCTTCGCGTTTGTTTATGGTTACTGATCAGCCCAGAGGAGATGGCAGGCAAGGTGTCATATTGTGAAGAAAGGGGATTTTCTGGATGTATCATGAGGTATTTGGGCTCCAGAGTGCAACAGCTTGTGTGAATTGATCCGGATGTTTTCTCCCGGTTTGAGATGAGACGTCTCCCTTCTCTGAGAGGCAGACAATCAAGATGGACTTGAAGCTCAGAGACTGCACCAGAGCTGCAGGATATATGCACCAAATGAGACAGCGTGTGAGCATTTTTTTGCAACATCAAGCATAGGCTCTGTGTTTCGGACAGCTTTCTGTCTTTATTAGCTGCTTTATCAAAATATACTTTACATTCAAAACACATTGCATGCAGTTAAACCAGTTCCATGTCTTTTTCATTCTCTCTCGCTGATAAGGCTTAACTGGAAAACTACTGTAATGATGAATTTACAGTTATGATTTTGTGTCAAAGTTCAAACATTACTGTTTAGGCCTATTTTGTTTTATTTTGACCACCACCACTACTGTAGCTCGCTCTAATCGTCAGTCCATGGACATTTCTCTACTCTTTGGTGGCCGAAGACTTTGACCTCCTAGGCTAAAATTTGCACAGAGGTCAAGTGGCAGTGGCTCAGTCAGTAGGGGCTTGGACTGTGAGCCGCAGGGTTTCCGGTTCAAGTCCCCGAACAGACCTAAATATGGAGAGTGGACTTCTACTTGGAGAGGTCCCAGTTCACTTCCTGGGCCCTGCCGTGGTTCCCTTGAGCAAGGCACCGGACACCCCCCTTCCCCCCCACTCCCATTGCTCCCCGGGCGCTGCTATACAATAGCTGCCCACTGCTCCTATAATACTAGACTCCTGGCACTAGGATGGGTTAAATGCAGAGGCCAAATTTCACTGTGTGTGCTGCTGTGTGCTCTGCATGTGTGACCATTAAAGAGGGGTTTCATCCCTCCCATTCTAAGATTCTAAGTGTGAATGCATGCACACGTACGTGGTTGCAGCTATTGTAAATAGAGATGTCCCGATCCGATCACGTGATCAGGGATCGGAGCCGATCACGTGATTTTCAAAAGATCGGAATCGGGAGAAAAAGATCGGGGATTTTTTTTTTAATAAAGTATTTTTACTATTTGATTTGATGTTACAAAACAAAAATGACCATGTTCACGTCTTAAAGTCATCCTGAGGCCTTAATTTTGGTTTATAATTACACAACATCATGTATGTGTTGCTTCTTTTGGGCACTCTGTTGCCAAAGAGAGAGAAATAAGCAACCAAGACCTGGTTGCTTATTTCTCTCAAATCTGGCAACAGAGTGGGCATGGCGCAGTGTCTAATAGTAGCAGTAAGCTAACGAGAGGCTACATTCAGCTGGTGACTCCGGAGTCGGGACAGAGCAGTGTTTCCCCTACCATTGTCTTGGCGGGGCGCTGCGCCCTGCCAACGGCGCCGCGCCCTGCCTGAAATTCAAGTTTTTTTTTTTGTTATTTAAAAAATATATATATATATAGCACCAAATTGCAACTGAAGTAATCTATCTACGGTCAAGTTTCACATTGAACATGTGCTCTTTTATTAAATAAACTAAACGCCTATGCATGTTTCAGTGTCCACTGCCTTGCGTATTCACATTCTCCCTCGGCTCTGTTTCTGAATGGGGCGGGGCTCCGCTCCCCCCCCCCACACACACACACACACACACGAATGCACACACTCACAATCAGAGACAAGAGCGGAGGAAAGGAGGAGAACAACAGCTCTGCTGTCTGCCCGTTTGTGTCCCCCCCCCAGTTTCAAATGTGTTTATTATTATTTGTTAACCGCAAGCCGTTATCGTCACGGGAGAAGGACACAAACAGCCTTCCCAGGTGGACGCGCGCGAATGCGACAACGAACGTAGCGTGCGCATTCTAAAAATAGCTCACAGATGGTGAGCAGGTACCGCGGTTTTGAACTACAGTATTGAATTTGACAGAAAACAACAATGAAACGCCAGCAGAAGAATAGTATAATGAGTTGGGTGAAAAAAAAGACAGGAGATGTGAGTTGGTTTATTCAGTAAATTAGCTCAGGATAATTGGATGTTCTGTCTACACCTGTTGATGTGAGGCTAATGCTGGATTTGCTAGCTTGATGCTACCGGCATTTAGCGGCAGTGACTCAACAAATTGCCACTTAAAATGTATCGTCAGCAATGTATAACAAGCAGACTGCTTGTTTAATGTTAGACTCACACCAATAGTTTAATATGATCAAAACACGGTTGCATTCATATCAGAGATCAGATGACGTGGAGCTGCCTCCAGCAATAGAGGATGAGGCAGAGAGAAGCAGCAGCAGCACAGGGTTGCAGCAGGTATGTTATATGCTGTAGTCAGGTGATTTAAATGTATCAATGAAAGGAAGAAGTGTAGGCTACATGATAAGAAGGGAATACAGTTTGAATTAAAGTAATAAAGTACAGTGTAAAACTGTACTTTATTACTTTTTAATTTACAAATACTTTGTTACTCTACGACACTGGTTCTCAACGGGGGCGGTACCGCCCCCCAGGGGGCGTTCAGAGAACATCGGGGTATCCAGAGGATAACAATTTTTTTTCGGGATACCCGAGCAGCACCCTGCCAAGGCAGTAAACCTAGGGGAAACACTGCAGAGAATATGTCAGGAGTTCGGAAGTATTTTAAAATTGAAAGCGAAGGCAGTGTAACAGCCAGATGCAATGTTTGCAAGGCGGAGGTTCCGCGTGGTGGAAAGAACAGAGCTACGTTCAACACGACCAATATAATACGCCACCTGAGAAACAAACACCACCAAGAACACGACGAGTACAAACCGGCCACTCAGGTAACGGCACTGAAACAACCAACACTTTCAGAGACGTTTAAAAGGAAAGGTTATTTTGTGGTGAACCACTGATAAGCTTTATTTTGTTTTGATCCAATGCTGCTGTGAAGCTATCCATATTGGATAGAATGGGTCATTTCAATAAAAAAATAACCTTAAGGGACAACTTCAATGCTTTTTTCCTTTTTGTTCTCTTAATGCATTGCATAAAGATCGGATCGGGAAAAATCGTTATCGGCAGATTGTCAAAATCAAATGATCGGAATCAGACCGGGAGCAAAAAAAGGTGATCGGGACATCCTTAATTGTAAATGTACTCTTGTTTTTTTTAAGCAAGGCCAATGGTTTGCCCCTGGCCCCCGCCTCTCAGCAGGAAGTACAACATAGCAGAAAATATCCTATGGTGGCTTGTAACCAACTGAGTCTCTTGAATTTTTCCAACAATTTACGGAAGTTACTGAATGTCTTTATCTCTCTAAATGAGCTTTTCTTTCTGTTGGTTAACGCTATCCACGAAAGAAACATCATCAACACACTCATTAACTCGCCATGAAGTCTACGGCAGTGAGTTGCTATATTCATACATGGGCTCAATTGGACATAACAAAGGCTCTGTACTCTGAAGCTGGAATGGTAAAGTATGTTGGATGTCTTGAAGGAATGATTTAACCATTGGAGATCTCAAAAACAGTGCAGATCCATTAACATCTAAATAAGTTCAGGGTTGCGGTGCATGTGTGAAAGGGCCTACACCGACAGTGTCCCATGTGGCTCTACCCACAACGGCATGGTATTTCAACTCAACAACAGCTCTCTATAAAAACTCATACTTAAACCGTAAGAAGGAGAAAGAATGGAAGAATCCTCAGGAGAGGCAATTCGGAGAGCGATCCCCCGCAACAGATGGCTGCCTGTGCACTACCGTAGGAGCCGAGGGTGGGAATAGGCAGAGGACTGTACGTGGACAGATTTGGTAATTGTGTTGCCTCAGCTGCAGTCGCCACAGGCTTTCCATGGGGAGATGAGCCAAAGGCCAGCTTGTAAACATGAAAGTGAAACCTAAGATTTCTGCAAGTGTTTGCGCTGGCCGACTGCACACAGCATAACAGCATCCTGTATTCACATCAGCTATTAGATTTGTGTCATCTCTTTTTGACTTACAGACATTTGAAACAAAACAAGTCACAAATGCAGCAAAAATAACAATCGACACTTTCATTTTGGGGATTTCCTTAAAGTTATACATACTGTAGTTACTAATCGTACCTACCTATCAGTCAGTTAGTAGTCAAATGCATTAATGAAGTAATACTGATCGTTACAACATTACTATTGTGAGACTGAATTCACCTGTAGATGCTTTTTTAATTAAAACATCTACATTTGTAATACTGCCTTCTTTTTTTATTCTGATGCTATGTGCAGATATTTTAGAATTAATTATGCTACTTGTGTGTGCCAGCAATTCATCTTGCGATGACAGCAATCAGTGTGTGTGGTTGTGTGTGTGCGCACTAAAGGTTCATCAAAAACATCCAAAACTCTCCTTACTGTCTTTGGGGAGAGGATGCAATTCCATTAGTGGATGTAGAATGAGGAGCAGTGGGAGGGATATTTGCTTGCACCAATTAAGTATGTCATTAAATCTGTGCAACACACTCACACACACCCTCAAACGCAGACACACAGTATTTAACACATTCATTTTAACAGTCTGGGAGTCAGTGCGTGCCTCTGTTTTTCTGAAACCTGTTGTCACTGACTCAGGATTGCGAAGGGCCTTTTTTAAATTTCTTGCTCTCTCTTTCTGTCTCTCCCTAAAGCGCTATGAGCACACACAGAGACTTTATGGTGTGTTTATGTTTGTGTGTCTTCTGCTTCCTTGGCTTCAAGCCCTTCACCTACCCCTCTGTTTAACCCGACAACTCATATGCCACGGCTCAGTCATGCAGCTTCCTACACACACACACCAGCACTCTATCTATCTCTCACACACGCATACATACTGACTGACACAGAGAAAATTAAATCAGATATCACCCGTCTGAATGTGATGCCTCCCCTGATAATGTGTAGTATGACAGTAAGATCATTACAGCATTCAATACAAAGTGTACACTAGTATGACAATCATCCACCTTGATCCACCTTCACCCAAAGTAGAAGGTGGTTGGTTATTGGTTGGCAACAAAAACCTTTTTGTCTAAATTAAGATATTTAAATGTGATATTTTCATACTAAAAGGCCTTTCCAATTATTCATAAAACACTCAGTGTTTCCCTAATGAATTTAATGGACGGAAAAGCCTGTACCCAGGTTAAAAGGGGTTGGATATATTTGCATGAGAGATGATTAAAATGTCTCATTATCATTAATACAAGTAAAGGTTTCAGGGTCCTCGGGTTTGCCGCCGCCCCCTCCTGGAACCTCCTGATGGCTGGGAAGCGTGGTGAGATCGGGTCACTCCTGACCGTCTGCACCCGCGAAAAGTCATTATGAACCCAGAGCCAAATGAGGGACAATCTCTCACACAATTGTTACTCATGTTGACTCTGCAATTGAAGTGTCTCTTGTGCTTCAGTAACGGGGTGCTGAAGAAAAGAGGGGAACAGATTGTCGGGCCTCCTTCCTATTTATACCGGAAGGGAGCCCGAGGGTGGGGCCCACCTTGCGGCGCGGGCATGGACTACAAGTGTTTTCAGTGCTGCGCGGGTGCGCAGGGGATTACCCAATAACGATAGCCTTAGAGGGCTACGCCAATACTCATAGAAGCTGGAGTTACAGTAGGTAACTTCAGTTTCAGCATAAGCATCTAGTGCAGGTGTTAAAGAGAGTAAAGAGAAAGCTGAAGCATCAGTCTGGCTCCAGTTTTAAATGTTGGTTGTCTCATGTTTACCAGTATTGATTGAACCATCCACCCCGCCAGAGGGAAGGAGGATGTGATTCACGTCTGCCGTGGTGTTTCCCTCCAAGTCTGCGCTCAAATGCTAATGATGTTTGCTGTTTGGGCTGCAGGGAGTCCATAACGCTGACTGTATCACATCTCTGTCCATTGGGACACACACACACTGGGGAATGTTGGCTTAGGAAAGGAAAAAGATAGGAAGAGTGAAACGGGGGGAGGTTGGCACGCATCATCTGGGAAAAGTGTTTGTGGTGAGTGTGGTTTGAAACTCGGACACAGCAGACACGTGTCACCTCAGCTCCAGTGCCGTCAAGCCAAACTGACATAAACAGCCCCAGGCGGCCCTATCAGAGATGGACTTTACATAACGTCTGAGTCACTCACAATCTATTTTTATGGCTTTGAGGTGTGCGTGATCCATTGCTTCTGTATTCCTGAGAGCCAATTTGAGTTTTAGAAAGAGGGCATATTTGTGACGTCAGGTCATCGCGAAAAAGCTTCACAATCCCTTTTTGCAGTTTGAGGGCTCTGACTTGGTTTTGAGGTAAAGGTTAGAATAGTGATTATTAGGCTAATGGAGGCTATAGGATATAGTGCAGTTTTAATAAGGGTTTTTTGGGGGGGAATTGCTTTTATGAGACTACAGTTGAGAGCTGAAAGGAATGGAGTAAGCATTCCATAAAAAAGTAAAAAAATATAGCCTACAATGATATTTTTTTCATTCACAAAATTACAAACTCTAGACAACAGTAGAGGCGAGAGATGATGTATAATATGCTCCTGGCATGTAGTGCTGATGTAAGTTAATACATTAGGGGAAAATATCACAACAAGTGTCCATTGTATGGAGAGTGGGTGCTCAACATCAAAAGTCAGCTACTTGAAATACAAAAAGGTGGCACACCATCAAAGCAGTTATTCTCTGCCCAGAATACCAGTCTGTCTCTACCTTTGATTTTACGTGAGAAGTAGAGCCCAAGGCTTTTCGAGGTTGATACAATAATGGAACTTGAAAAAACAAATGTAATGCAATCACTTACATGTTATGTCCAAATGTCCAAGTGCTTCTTGTAGGCAATTGAATGGATTATGTTTCTAAACTAAATTCAGACAATGTATTAGTGTGACTCCAGTTGGTAGAGAACACAACAGAGTTGATAAATCTACTGAGGCAGCATTATCTAAGTAGTTTTATCTTAATTATACAAAATGTTTATTATTTTAATCTCGTATACGCTTTAGAGTGCAGTACATTAACTATGGATACTTGCTCCAGTGTTGTAGTTCACATAAAAAGGTAAAAATGTTCAATGTCACTCTGTTAAGAGTGCCTTGTTACATTTCCTGGGCGTCGATCTGATCCAAACACAAGTCACTTATTCCTTGGCTCCATGCCATTTAATTTGCACTCAGAGCACGTTTAGAGAACTCCTGCTCACTGACAGACAAACAAATAAACATAACCTCAAGGTAACATTGTTATTCAACAAACCTTGAATGTATAATTGCACATTCAATAAATTAAATCCAATTCCCCTAAATGACCACACAGCTATGGGGATAGAATAAGGAGAATAGAGGAAGAAGAAACACACACAGGACACACAAGAACTGAACAAATAAAAAGTAAAATATTAATAATGCAGCTTACTTTTTTATAATTGATCTATATTATTTGTATTCTACAACTTGCATTTAACAAACCACACTAATCATTTCATAATTTCGCAACATATAAACCATTGTCAAACATCTAACCAACTATTACCACAACCGCAATGCTTTTTTCAGCAGGAATAAAGAGCAAATAGTAACTTTCTAAAATAGTAACTAGTAACTTTCTAAAATAGATTCATTTAGAGTTTAGAGTTTTTTATGGCTATAATAACCCATTACATTATCCAAATTATAAAGAGAAGATGGTTCAATTCCATCTTGAAAAAGGAAAGATCATTTGATTTTGATTATTTTGGGTAGAAGAGCACTTTTAGGGAAATGGAGCCTACTGGGAGTCCAATGAATATCTCAATGTTGTTTAACTATTATTTAACACTTATAATGGCACATGTTACAAACAGTGTTTGTTTTACGATGTAATTACGCAACAAGTCATGGTAAAGTCAGTATCTTACTTTCGTATCATTGAGCCAGACGTGGACCCTCCAGCTTCAGCAATGTTCACCTTGACCTCTGACCTCGATAAATAAAAAGATTCAGAAAAGTTATTATTAATTTAGGAAACAGAAGATTTAAATAACACCGATCTGCAACTTTAAGCTTCATTTTATAGATTTTTTCTTTTGTTTCAGTTTTTCTCAGATGTATATGATGTTTTCATTTATTCAGTAACTAGAAGTTGTCGGCCTGTATTTTTTCTTGTTATGGTGATTAATGATGCAGGTCTACATTGGATGCTAAGTTATCATCAGTATGCTAAACCATATTTGCAGCTCTTCAAAGCTTGAAGGACAAATACAAAAATAGAAATAAAGAATAATGAATTGTTCACAGTGAAAGCCAAACAAAAGCATCACAGACTTCTTTTAACAGATGTGCGCTACCTTCTCGTCAGCTGTTGATGCAGCTTCTGCTTTGTGACCTTAAAAGCCACATCTCAGCAACACAAATAAAAACTCCTGACCTTTAAAGTCACATTTATAGTTTGATGATGGGAAACCTTTGTGACTATATCCATATTTATGAAGGCAGTACTGTAGAGGACTAGAATTATTAGCATAAGGACCTCTCTGTCCGTTATAAATGATTTGTGATAACGAGCGACTGATAAACACACACACACACACACACACACACACACACACACACACACACACTCATTCTTTGGAGGTTTATGAACATTGTGAGGCCATAATAGGATAACAAATCCCCTCTCCACGGCCTTGAACTTTAATAATTTAGTTTTATACTTACATATTTTATGAATTTAATCTCAATTGAACTTGGATCTATCAAGGTGTATTAACATCCCTGAGCCGTTCCCACTGTGGTTGCTTCTCTGCTTCCTAAATCATCAGAACTGTGTATTATTCATGTTGTGTTTGTGGGATAAATTCAAACCAGATAATCTTACCGCAATAAAAGTTGAAAGTATTAGGATACAATTTATTCTGTAAAATTATTATTTTATTTACTTTTTAGGTCACTCTCGCTAGGCTATATAAACCTTAGCCGAGGGAAGTAGGGGTACCCCCTAGAATCTGGAGAATACCGGAACGACCGGCATCATTGAAGCTGCGCTGACAGGCGACAGAGGTCCACCGTGTCCCCGCAGCTAGCGAGGCTACCCCCCCCCTGTTGACAGTTCACTAGCACCCCCCCCCCCTCGTTCACGAGCACCCCCCCTTCCCGCGGCTATGATATAAACCATAGGCAGTTGGTATAATTACAGTTTTTTAATGAAAGAAAACATTGTCAATAAACTTGCTCACAGGCATGCAAAGGCACACACACACACACACACACACACACACACACACACACACACACACACACACACACACACACACACACACACACACACACACACACACCTGTCTCTCCCATACTGAGTCCCTCTGAGCCTTCCCTGCTCCACTTTCTTTCTTTTTTCATCTGTCATTCTGGAGCATGTCAGTGTTTAACCCCCTCCCACGCTGGTACACACACACACACACACACACACACACACACACACACACACACACACACACACACACACATACACACACACACACACACACACACACACACACACACACACACACACACACACAGAGAGAGAGAGAATCCAGGGCACCAGTTTCAACAGACACCATCAGTTTAAGCAGTTGTCAAACCTTTTCACTCACTATTTAAGGCCTGGGCATATAGAGTCAGGACTGTCATTAACAGTTGATTTGTAAGTGTGTTGGCTTGCGTGTGTGTTTGCGTGTTGAGGGCAGATATGGCTTGATCTACTCATGGCTGACAGGAATAATTTTGTAGTCCGGTTAGAGACCAGGCTCTCTCTCCTTTTCTCGGCGAGAGATACACACAAACAGTTTAGGAGGCTGCGGGGTTCCTTCCTCATGGCTGCATCCAGCATTTAGGAAGCTTGTGGATTTTTAAGTATTAGTATGGTGGTGTTCAAAATAAGAAGATCTAAAAATGTTAAGCCTAAACCTGCACTTTCTCTCCGAGTTAGGGGAGATGCTCGGCTGTTTAAATCCTCTGAGGTGTTAAGATGTAAAATAGTGATGTGGTGCTCCTTAAAAAAGTGGTTAAACTCGTATGAGCTGCAGTCAGCGGATATCATTAAGCACTAAAATATTTTCCTGTTTCTTTTACAGAAAAAAGGCCATCCTTCTTTCATATCACAACATATAACGAGCATATGTCTTAAAGATGCACAGGAACAGGATAAGATGAGTAAACTGTTTTGTGCAAATTAGGAAATAGATACTGGGTGTTGATGTGCATCTTCCTCACTATATTCCTAATTGAATGTCCTTAAAAACATTAAAATGCAAAATGTCCTTGGTTTGTCCTTCACATTATCCGCTTGCACATTTTGTTGTTTTTCCTTGTTATGGTTTGCCTGAGATGCATTTAGACTCGGATGAAAAATGGCATCATATCATATCTCACATGTTTAATAGCTTTATGGACCATGTGACAGCATGTGGGCATTGGGGCAACGTGCCTGCAATATTGAGAAGTCCTTTATTAAGCGTGCAGGGATGCTGTGCGCTTGCGAGTGTGTGTGTGTGTGTGTGTGTGTGTGTGTGTGTGTGTGTGTGTGTGTGTGTGTGTGTGTGTGTGTGTGTGTGTGTGTGTGTGTGTGTGTGTGTGTGTGTGTGTGTGTGTGTGTGTGTGTGTGTGTGTTTCGCGTAAAAGTAAGAGCATCTTTCTTAACTAACATCGGACATCTCATGTTGTTAAACAAGCTCACTGATGTCATGGGGAATATAAATGCGCTATGCGTAAAAGCATTAGCGGCGTTTTCTTGATAAGGAGTCACAAACATGGCACAAAACAGATTAGGAATTAGACGTGCAGGAGCCAATAGAGCTAATCCTGTTATCTCTTTGGATGTAAAATTTGGAAGCATCCTCAGAGACCAACATGAACTGAACATGAACTAATGTTGCAGATATACCGAAGGTGGAAGAGGAGGAGGAAGAGGAGGAGGGGGAGAACAACACAATATTGGCAACCTGCATGTAAACACTGTTGTTCTTGACCTTAAGGGACACCACGCCGTTTACCGCAATGTCACCGGTGGACTTCCCAATCCATTAATTGATAGCCCACACACGCGTCAGTTCGATATCCTCTGATGACATTGTATCACCTTTGAGAATCCACTGTCAGATACAACGCCGGCTCTCTAAAACATGAGCCGGAATCGATAGACGGCCGCTGCCAAGTTGAACAGAAAGGAATTTGAGGCTCTGCTCATTTCGGGTTTGGGATCCCTCGAGCCGGTGGAGACGCACTTGATCTTACCAAAGCGCATTTAACATTACGCACGACCAAAAAGCGCGTGAACACACACACACACACACACACACACACACACACACACACACACACACACACACACATATCCACAGATAACCTAGAAACAGCTATACACATCAGGAAAGACATTACAAAAAAAGGCAGACTTACGGGATGACCCTGATGGGCTCTTCTGTGCGCCCCATTGAGAAATTCCCTATATTGCCGTTTGGAATATCCTCAAATTCCGTGATCGCAGTCCACGTCTCTGCAAATGTACCAAAGGATTACATAGAGGATGAGGAGTATCGCGAAGATGAAGAGCGCTACTAGGATGGCCTTGGTCACCGGAGAGATGATCGAGTGCATGTCAGGAGCAGAGCTGGGCAGAGCGCCGCGTCCGTCCTCAGTCTACTGTCTCTCTCGCTCTCCACCGCTCCTCTCCGCCGCTCCGGCAGCAACTGTTGAGGAGGGAGTCCGGGGCTGTATGGTGCGCGAACTCACACATTTATAGCCTGTCACACGTGCACACTCGAGTTTCTACCGGCGATCTCAGTGCGCAACGCGTGGGGGGCTTCCCTCTTGGAAGCGACGCACGAGTGAGCTGTATGTCCTCAGAGGCTCAGACACCTGCTGTCTGTCGCTCTGAAGAGACACAGACAGTGAAGAGAGAAACAGAGAAGACTACTGAAACCCGATGAAATTCAGCAGGTGGAGGTTTGCAGGAAATCCTGCAGAGAGTTCTAGACACAGGATGGATGAAAGTTGTGCGCCGAGCTTCTGCAAACAGGTTGATTAGTATTCTTCACGGCGGTGCGTGTCTTTGTGTGTGAATGTGTGTGTGTCTGTGTGATGGCTCTGCATGACAGGTTGTCATTTTATCAAGACCGTATCCCTTTTTGAAGCAAAGCTGTGGAAGGATTAGTGGATGAATCCAGATGGTTATTGCACTAAACCCCTCTTCCACTTGATCTACCCTTTATTGCTAATTTACATAGGGTAATTCTCATAAGGTTGCTATGTTGCACCATTTCAAAAATAACTAATCCAACAATAATCCCATAAAAAAGGAAAATGGTTTAGAAATGTAATGGGAACAAATGTAGGTGTCAAGTATGCTATCTTTGCAGGAGATAATCTATTTAATAAAACGAAATGGTTATTTTTGAAGAAGCTGTATTGTCTGTGTGTTTTTCTTTTGAAGGGGCATCTTCTTTCAAGCGAACACCGAGGCCTATACCTTCAATTGGACTTTTGCAATAACATGGTCAATAGGAAAATCGGTTTGTCGTTTAACTTTAGCAAGGACAAATGCAGAGTAGTGACTAAAGTGTAGACTAAGGTTGTAGCTTTTACAATCACCCCATATTGACTGCATGAAACAAATGTTTTATGTTGCCTCACTAATGGTATCGTGCTGCATTTCCGGATGGATTCTGTGAACACAAATCATAATTAGCCACTGTACAGGATACAATTAGAAATCATTATCTTTGCCTGAATGTACAAAGTATTATTACGAAAAAGCTGATTAAAAAGCGCGGAAAGGACATTATGATTATAGAATAAGTAGGTCGCCAAAATGAAGCATGAGGGAACATTATGAGCCCGAGTGGTCAGGAGCGCACTGTACCTGCAGCCGATGTGAACCACTAGATGGCGACAAATAAATACAAATCAAGTCTTCATAGAATGTGATGGTGTATTTGATTATTCCGCACACCATCATTACACTGTAGTCTTGCATAACAATCATGACAGCTAAACGGCTTTAAGACGCACAGCAGGTAAGAAGAAACAATGCAGCTTTAATAGTTGACATGTTACTTGTGCGCTACTGATATGAATGTTATTGTTGGATGAGTTGCGGGTTAGCGAACGATAGCTTAACTAGCAGCCAATAACATTGTGGCCTATTGAGCGAGCTAGCCCTGCTAACAAGTTTGGTAAAAGGTGCAAACGAAAGTTGTGTTTTGTGTCATGTATTCTATTTCATGAGCGCTAAAATGTATTGTTAAATACTTGACCTACAATGCAATGGAGATGCGTTGTCAACTGTATATTACACCAACAAAATGCAATGTTTTCTGCAACTTGCTAGCAGCAGCTAGCTAGCTAGCTTCAAAAGGCCGTAGACTTTTGTCAAGCCGGTGAAGGAAAGTGCAACTTCCGGTCAACTTCCATGTAATGCAACTGTTTTGATGTTAAGTGTTTTCAAGATATAGTAATTGTTTCAATTTAAACCTTAAAGTCAGTCAAAAAAAATGCCTAAAAAGTGTTTAGTTCATAGGACACATTATGCATGTTTTAGTTGTTTTAGTTTATTTAAATAGCATTCGTCATTATAAAAACAGATGTTTAAAATACAACATGGCAGTTTTGACAATATAAAACTAAATAGAAATGCAGTTAAATAACAGTAAATACAACTGATTCAAATAATCGTACTTAATGCCATCACAGCTGATCCAAAGCCAACTACATGGCTTCCTATTATACATCACAATTATGTCTTGATTTCTTTAAATAGCAGACATTGTTTCATAGCATGACTCTACTGTTATGAAATAGTTAGAAGCTTAAGTGTAAAGTTTGTGGTCGTAGTTTAATGTGAGGTGTTGAACGAGCTTTTATTTTGAAGGCACATTCGCCTTTTCCCCTACGTTTCTTCATTAGCTGTCGTAAAATGTGATGTAGCAACCTTGTCAAGCGCGGCTAGCTAGCTGGCTAGCAAGAGACTTAACCCATTTAACCTGTGGCACAGTGAGTGTGTTTACATATGGGAGTAAGTGTTTGTTGTTGTGTGTTTGAACCGTGACAGATTCCTACTGTCTCCTGAGTTTGATCTGTGTTAGCTAAGGTTAGGTCAAACCTGTCACCAAGTGCTAACGTTAGGTTAGCTAGCGTTAACGTTACCGTTTTCAGATCAAGTGATTGCTAGTTAACTAATTAGGTGTTGTTGAAGGGAAGGAAACACAAGTGTAATGTTGCTGACTAAAATGTAAAGCTATTTTTATACCTTCGGTTCTGTACATGTGAAGTTATCAACATAAACTCGCGATGAACCGTTAAAAAAATATATACCTGGCTGTTGAGTAAAGTACATTAACGTCAACAAAATAACTCCAAACGTTTTACTACTTCGTATTAAAAAAAGCAGCACAACATGTCAATACATTATCAACTTTTTGGGCTGCTTCACGGTGCTTGCTTTCCCTTTACACTGTATAGTACATTTTGTAACGTTAAGATAAGATCGCAGAAACCACAGCTGACCCACTTCCAAAACTTGACACATTACTGGGAGACGGCATTGTATGGACAACAAATGTGGAACTGAGTAGGATTACAAGTCCTAACGTTTTACTATATGCTAAAAGCTCATATTCTTAGAGCTAAAGCCATATATGTGCGGCAATTTAGTGAAACCTACTGGGACATCATATTTATAGCAGTAGAGCTCCTGAGTCTCTTAAATATCACCTTAATAGGAAACTCATGCCAACTAGGCTAGAGCTGGTTCTTCAGTAAGAATAAAACACAATGAGTATCCAGCTTAATTTAAGTGGAAATACTTGGTTTAAGTTGACAATCTGAAAAGAATGCATGGCACACTGGTTGTAAGTTTAAAATCCTTGTGTGATCATACCCCTGGTAAAGTATTGACTGGTAAACACATTGATTATGAATGCATCAAAAAAGGATGTGTAATTTACAATACAAGATGCTTTTCAGTATGCCAACACTTACTGTGTGCTTCCACTCAAAGTATGACAGACACTGGATAGTCAACTGCATTGTCCTTTAAGAGCACCTGAATTTTAACTTATTTACAAAATCAACAGCAGTTTTCTTGACCAAGTGCAGCGTTCCCTACGAGTGACTTAAAGCTGATGTTGATGACTTGCTTGAGCCGTGCTTCACAACTTAAATTTTTAAGGGTTTTAAGCTGCCAGAATTTAATACAAAAGGTCAATTTTTGCATTTTAATATAATCATTAACCATCACAATTTTGGAAAAAAGGTAAATTATGGGCGTATGGTTAACTTTAAAGTGTGAGTTCACCACGCTAGTTACATTTGAGCTACTTCTTTACAGTCCATGCAAATGTTTTCTTTTTATGTTATTTTGTGTGTGATTTTAAATAATCTTTTTCATGGTCAAATAAACTAGAGCAAAATGTTTAGTAGTTTTAGCTTGCCAACATCGTCCAGTCATCTCCCTATTTATTTCTGTTTCTACAGACTAAAGAACTACTCTATGTAAAATGAACACTGAGGACAAGTTGGAGGGCATGCTGCTGAAGGGCAGCAGTGGAGGGCAGGACGGAGGAGGGAGAATCGGACTGGGCGGCGGGGGAGGTTTGGTGGTGATGACCTTGGGGGATCGATCACTGGCAGACCACCCTCTGTTGGAAGACGACGACGACGATGAAGATGAAGACACCGACTTGACTGGCAGCTCGCTGGTCACACATGACCTGGTTCCTCCAGATCAGCTGATGATGCAGGAGGAGATGACAAAGAATGGTAGAGGAGGAGCAGAGGAGGGCGCAGGAGAGGTGCATTTCCCCCTAAAACTCACCAATAAGTTGCCCTGCTTGCTTCATATGCCAGTGAGTTCATAAGAAGTAGTCCATGTATGGACGAGATTATTTATGTTGCTACTGTAGCTAGAAGTCGTTCTATTAATTTCCCTTTCATGTATTGCCATGCAATATTTGTTATGGGACATTCGTTCCTTCTACACTGAGAATTCACAGGTGTGGACAGATTTATGACAACCATCATGCTGTTGACGGTTTGGTTTAGAGCTGCTTTGCAAAACAATGACAAAACGTTTTTAGGAACAGTGATTAAATGCAGTTAAATCTAGACATTGATACAATATGTGTGAAACTAATATAAGTATAATATAAGTATAAAGTCTGTCATCCCACAGAAAACAGTTGAAAATAACCAACATTAGGGATAATATATTGTTGTGAGGAATTACCGCTTGTGTACTTGTTTGCATTCAAAGTCAAAAAGTCTCAAAAGATAAAAGCATTAGCTTGAAATGTGTGTGCTGTTTAATCTTTTGGCATGCAGAAGAATGACTATACAGCACAGTAAACATACTTTTTAATGCTCTAAGTGTAAACATCTAGGATAGCCTGAACTGAGGATCAGGCTTAAGGATTTAATTCCTGTTTCTTACAACTTGGATGTTACATATCCATCATTTCGGTACGAAACACTCGTAATGCTCAAATGTTAAAATTAGGCAGCATCGTTAAATAAGTCATATGGCGTCTGCAGAGGCTCCCAGCTGGTAGAGGAGATGTCTCAGCATGTCCTGTGTTTTGTAGGACCTGAGGTTTCCCTTTGGTTGTTGCCAGAGGATGCTTGAACCTGTTCAACTTGCCTCTGAAATTGTGGAGGGGAAGCTGCTGCGTGGTGAAGTCCCCTCACATTGGTTATTATCCTCAACCTGCCTGACCCTGATAAGCAGCTGGATGAGTGGGTGGACTTTGAAGTAGGTTACGTGCCTTTTTAAAATGTGTTTTCCTATCTCTGCTCTGCTGCACAGTTGAGCATCAAGCAGGAACTGAAGTTGTCCGAGGCACCGGGCCAAATTAAGAAAAAAGCAGTTAAGGACCTGATGGTGTCTCCCAAGAAGAAAAAAAGGAAGCAGCGTTCACCAGCAAAGGTACAGGTCAGTTGTTATCTTAAAAAATATATATTTTAAATGGCCTGACCTGCATGTTTGTAATATTTGTCCACGGTTTGGATTGTGTATCAGATACTGATATGTCTTTCTCACTTTGCTGTTGTAGATTCTCAGCATCAATGATGATGGATCATTGGGCCTCCAAAGCCCCAAGTGTCACGTCTGTGTTCACTGTAATGCTGCATTCAGAACCAACTACCACCTACAGAGGCATGTCTTCATTCACACAGGTATTGATACCACAGTCATGTTTTAAAATGCATTCCTATCAACCTCTTGCTTTGAAATTCGATATCATGTTGAAATTAAAAAGTTGCCTTGACCATGAAATAAAGACTGAAACACAATACCATCTCTTTATAAATAAATGATACATCATGTTTAAAGAGGAGCAATGCCAATCTAAAAAGTTGCCTCGAGCATTATATGAAATCTAGTGTCTTTATTGTTATTTATAAACTGATGTTCTCAATTCAAACCCCAGGTGAGAAGCCATTTCAGTGCAGCCAGTGTGATATGCGCTTCATTCAGAAATATCTCCTCCAGAGACATGAGAAGATCCACACCGGTGAGTAAAGAATGAATGCAGCCTCTATGCATTGTGATTTTATTTTGCTCCATTTCAGTCTCGAGTGTTTGTTTTTCCTTTTTGTCTCTTTGTGTAGGAGAAAAGCCTTTTCGCTGTGACGAGTGTGGGATGAGGTTCATCCAGAAGTACCACATGGAGAGACACAAGAGGACTCATAGCGGAGAGAAACCATACCAATGTGACTACTGTCACCAGGCAAGCTCTGTTTCTGTTAGCTAATAAAATACTGCAGGTTTTGCAGGTAGAAAAAAAGGCCTACAGCAGAAGGGCAGTAAGATAACTTTGGAGTTTCAGTCATAAGGTTGAATGTTGTTACTGTACTTGTAGAAACTGATTGAAGTTGACTTGGTAAGAAAAGAATAACTGCTCAATCACTTTTTTTGGGGTAAGATATATTTACTTGTTGTGATGACATCCTAAAACATAAAAACAGACACTCTTCATTTCTTATTTGAAGCCCCGATGGTAATAAAAAAACATCTACTACAGACCTTTTAAAACAATGAATATGCTGTATATCACTGCATTGAGCCTGCTTCCTGGTAAAATAAAGTTACTTTTTTTGGTCTATTTACAGTACTTCTCCAGAACAGACCGGGTTTTAAAGCACAGACGAATGTGTCACGAGAACAGAGAGAGAAAGACCAACAAAGCAGCTGGTAAAGTCGGGCCTTTGCTTGAAGCAGATTCTTTGGACCTCCCTTTTCTTGTCCAAGACTGTTCACTGCCCAAGAAAAAACGACAAAAGTGTGCAGACAAGAGTCCCGAAGCTTCCACTGCTGCCCAGACAGACGGGCACACTGTCACTGTAATCGAAACGGAGGAGAAGGAGGAGCAGAGACAGAATAAAATTGAAGGTCTACCTCTCTTTGCTGTGTCCTCCAAGATCAAACACGAGTATGTGATAGCTGACTTCTCTGTGGAACCTGAAGAACCGGCTAGCCAACACCAAGAGGGAGAAGTGTCGTCGGGGGACACCACTCCGCCCAGACTAGTCCTGAAGAAAGTCCCCAAGAGGAGTCTCAAACAGTCCAGTGAACAAACTCCTCCCTGCCTCTCCACTTCGTCTTCCTTTGAGGAAAATACTAAGGTCACACAGTACACCTTTGAGATCGTGGACAAGCAAGGCCTTTTAGAGGTGGAAAGCAACACAGAGCTCGAGTCAGTTGAAACTCTTCAAGAAAGACCAACAAAGCCAGCAGCTAGCAGCACAAACTACGACGACGCCATGCAGTTCCTGAAGAAGAAGCGCTACCTTCAGGCTGCGATGGCCAACAACAGTCGGGATTACAGCCTGAACACAAGCAGCATTTCCTCCCAGCCGTCTGTCACACAAACCGTAGTCTCTGCCGTCATTGGCGAGAATGTCCCCGTCATCATCCTGGAGCCCCAGCCTATCAGCGCAGAGATAAAAGCCACGCATGACAAGAATGTGTTGCCAGACGAGGTTCTTCAGACGCTGTTGGAACATTACTCCAACAAAGCCAACGGGCAATCGGACATTTCCTTCAGCGTGGCCGACACAGAGGTGACATCCAGCATATCCATTAATTCCTCCGAGGTTGCAGACGGCAGCCCTGTGGAAAACCTTGTGGTCTCTAGTGCCCAGCCTCAGCCGGCTACCGAAAAGGTCAGCCTCTTGCAAGAATACTCAAAGTTTCTCCAGCAAGCACTTGAGAGGACCAGCCAGAACGACAGCTACCTGACCAGCCAAAGCCTCAGCTTGGTCTCGGAAAACCCCACCTTAGCGGGGCAACCTCTGTTCTCCACAGAGAAACAGTTTCCTTCCCCCAGCAGGTTCAAATCAGGGATGAGCTCTCCGCTAAGGTCCACTTCAGAGAAACCTCACTTTGGATTACTCGTCGGGGACTCTCAGCACTCGTTTTCATTTTCAGGCGATGAGACCACCCCTCCATCTGCTGTGTCTCCGGCTGAGGAGGACTTTCTGCAGGAGGTCTCGCCCTCCAAAAAGACAGACTCTTCTCAAGGCATAATTCAGACGTTTCAAATAAGCTCCTTCGATCAGAACTTCAAATCCCAATTCCAGACATCAAGATCTGGATCCTCCTCACAGTTTACCGTTGCCAATGGACAATTAAGTCTCCGAGCACACAGCACAGACTTCTCAGAGTTCCCCTTAGTCAGAGTCGTCGAGACCAGGTCTCAACTGAACTCGTCCCCTGATGTTTCCTCCAGTGAAACCTTTGGCTGAAGAATTCATTTTCCTCTTCATAATTTCAGCGGCACTTTATCTCATGTCTCCTGTTCAGCCAAAACAAGTCCCATTGTCCACTATGTTTTCTTTCTAAACGTATTTTGTCATAAAACATGAAAAAAATATGTTTTGTTAAGCGCAACCTCCTAAAATGGAGATACTTAATTCGCACTTCCCCTTTAAAAAATATGTTATTTCTTGCCCCAGAATGTAAATTGAGTCATGACCAAAGTGTAATGCAGGACAAAGCGAAATATCCTCTCATAGCATCGCCACAGAATTTATGTTTAAAGTCAATCAGTTTGCCTTGCACAAAAAAAATCATTGTTACTTTCGCTGCTTAATGCAACCACTTGTTAATAATAGCCCCCTATTTATATTTGCCTCTTTGCTCTTACTGTAGCTACCCCGCTTGCTGATTATATGAAATTCACTACTTACAATCTTAATCCAGCAGTGTGACTCCTGTTAAGTTGTCTAAGAAATGAGAAAATTAGAAAATGATTAGATCATAAATGTGACTTATGTTGAAGTCACTTTACTGTCACCTGAGATGGGTGTACTCATCTGATATGGAATATAATAGTTTTTTCCATTTGCAGATCGGACTTGTCTTGTAAATTGGCCAAAGAGAAGAAATTGTATTTCCATTAATGAAACATTCCCTTTGTAGGTTCATTTCTTGGCACAGCCTTTTGTGACAGAATAGGCAAATGTTGGGCTGTATTTGTGTTAAAAAAATAAAACAAAAAAATGATTACGGTTTCAAATAGCTACATCCATGTAATGGTTGCCAGGTTATTACTGTTGTCCAGTATAAATGAGTTGAAATAAGATTACTTACAAGGATTGTGCTTTACTCTTGCACAATTTGCACAATTATTCAACGACAGGAATGTAATTCATCATTTCTGATTTGGGTAATTTGAAATTACAGATGATGCTGTGGCTCTTGTTTTCTGCAGTTTAAAATACTTTGTTTTCTTTTGGAAACAATGTGATTAGACTCTCCTAAATGCTCATTAAGGCTATATTATGAAAGAGTGTCCACCTGGAAATGAGGTGCTTTGTTTTCCAGTTTTATTCGTTTTACATCTGTGCCTTTTAATTTTTTTAATTACAGGCTTTCCTTTACTCATTCCTGTATTTTTGTTTTTTAGTCAGTTTTGGCTATGGCTACTAATTCCTCTTGCACAATAACAACAACAACATAAGCTATCAACTTATTCAGTCTGTAATACGTTGAAATATGGGAGCTTTATTTATTTTTGCGCATCATATATTATTATTTTAGCAAGAAATGGCTCCGAGTTTAGTTCTCAAACTATTATCTGTGGATGGATGGAAAAAGCATTTTTTCATTGACTGTGCTAGAGTCTTCAGTTTTGAGCATTATCACCACATCTGTTCAGGCCTTGTTGAAAAGTGATGGAGTGAGGTCTCATCTGTACTTCATCACACTGTTTCTGGTTTTCGATGTGTACAAGTATGTGTGAGGTGCTATGTGTAAATCACTGTTTTAAAATGTGCCCTCAAATTATGTTTGGTAATTCGTGTTTAGCTCCCTCTTGTTTAAATTCTACAGACCATCAGGGACAGACCGCAACCACATAAATCATAAAAAATGCTTTATTTTTCCTCATTGAACATTCCCACAAGAATGTATGATACTGCTGTAAATACTTTGTATATTGTTATGTTCTTCTGAGAAGTACTGTTAGATCGTTGTGTCAATAGAGAGGCTTGTGCAAGAGACACTTTTTGTCAGAGGATTTCTTTTAACATCCAACAATGAATCCATTTAACTTGCTGACAAAGATGTGGCTTTTCTAATATTACTATATATCTCATCACTGTTATAAAGAGTTAAATCAACTAGGTAAAATTAATTTATCTTTTTTTTGTTTGTAAATCAAGGTTGTTGATTGTTCATTATGATGGGATTTGCCACGGTTGGGAATGAAAAGCCCTCACTGAGAAAATGTTGATTTGGTTTTTTTAATAATAATCGACCTGAAATCACTCTTTTTATAAGTATCAAGAAGCTGAGGTGGGATTGAAATCTTATCAGTTAAAATAGCATTTGGGCGGAGTATAACTAAAAAATGGTATGGTTTAAATTTCACTTGCTACCCATTTCATTGTTAGACATTATTGAAAGCACAGTGCAGTAAGACTGCTTCGGTTCATTGTATCCATTTAATTGAATCATGGAGAAGTTTTAATTCAGTTAAACAATTCAATATCCAGAACTGAAGAATATTTGTGAATTATATCAGCAGTACCTTTCCTTTAAACTAACTTTTCAGTAACCTGGCCATAAGTGTCCTTGTATAAGCTCCAGAAAAATTGTTTTGTGTAAAAAGATCTGAATTATTGAATTTTTGATAAAAACTATTTTTGAAACATGTCATTTAAGGCACTGATATGTACAGTATATCATATGCAGTCACTATTGCTACCCTCATTTATCTCTGTACAAGTCGTTTGTGTCAAGATCTTTCAATTGCTGATGGGAATCTCCTACTTTGGCATACTTTTCATACTTTTCAAGAACTTGACGAGGAAGCCCTTCTGCTTCACTGTTAGGTCGATCTTCAGTTGGACAATAAGGTTTAAATGCATGGTCTCTAACTTGTCGGGTCAAGTGAACTTGTTTTATGGTTAATGTGCAGCTTTAATTGTAGCTGATTCATTTCAGTCAAGTAACCCATGATTATATCTTTTGCTATATATTATGATTTGTAAACAATCTGATTCAATTGTTGTTTTGATTGTTGTGTCATGTCGTTATAAATAAAATTATTCACAGTATTATACCTTGAAATTGTTTTGATATCCAAAGACCATTAAGCTGCTGGTGCCATTCAATAATTGAGTGACAAAAGTCAACTTGACGGTCAGAGGATTTTGCGAGGGTCCTTTTTTTATTAATCTTTTTTGCCTTTGTCTGTGAAATGTCTATGACATTTGAAAAAGTGTTAATCACAATCTTCAAGAGCCAAACCAACAGATCAAAGATATAGATCCTTACAACATTATAGTCAAGAATAATAAGATAGGAAAGGTTGGAAATAGATAAAGATTGATAAAGTAAAATCACCAATGTTGCTACCTGTTGAATCCAATTACTTTATTCTGGACACTTTCACTTGATAAACATAGCCCTCATTTGTTAACTCCAAAAATATAAACATGAATGATTTATTGTCTGTTATTTACATGTAGACCGGTAAAAATATTCCTAACAACATGTAGGCCTAAAACCATAATCTCCTTTCCACAAATCTAGTGTCCAAATCAGGTTTTAGGGAATAATTCCACTGAAATAAAATGCTAAGGATATTGAGTGGCACCTGCATTTCACTTCTTTAATCATTAGTCAACCTTCTGAAGGGCTTGCCAAAACTAACACAGGATCCTGGAGCAAAGCAGCAACACACCCTGGGAGGTAGGCTATCAAAAGTTACCAGACGCGTGTGTTCGTTTTCACACCAAACACACAGCAGGAGGAGCTGGGAGTCCTGTTTACACTCACTGGAGACATCTCTGAAGAACAATGAACTGGTATGTCGAGTTGATAACTAACTATTCCTCTTTTCTAGCATGGAAAGATAAGGGGCTCTGAAAGGTAGGTTTGGCCAGCTGTTGAGTTTAACGTTAGCTGAGAAACTCCATGAATGGAGGAGCATCAAGCCCTAATGTAAAAAAAAAGATAATTGTCAGTATCAGTTTTTGCCTCATACAAATGTAATACATTTCTTTACTGAATGCTTGCTGCTCAATTAAAGGCTTAAGCTCACCAACATTAACATTTAAAAGACAGTCGTTGTGTTTCACTGTCTGGCCACATAGTTACGTGTTTGTCTTTGTCTGATTTAAGACTGAATAATAGTGACTCAGAACCTGGAGCATTTTTTAAACTTTTTATTTCCATTTAATTTTCCATTTGGCCACCATGAAACATTACATTGAAAAATGTGTTAATTTTGTTTTGATTATGACGGTCTCTCTTTGATGACGACTAGTAAGGTTCCCCCAAAAATATATTTAGCAAAGAAAAACGGTTGTTTAGCTAAACTAAAAAGTAAGTTAAGACTGTTATAATACAATATTTTCCGCTGTTTGATGCCAATTCTGTTGACATATACTTTCTAGTATTTCACCGTAAATTGCGGCCTGTGGTCTTAATCTTGTTTATTTTTAAATAGATTGTGGTGGTAACATAGTAGCCTAGCTAATTACTGAATTAGCTGTAGTGTCTGGATCACGAGCACACCCAGGTGTATCCGGGTGTCCGCGTGCTGCACCTGTTGTTTAACCATGACAGGCGGGACCAATTTCAGTTTCAACAAAAACTCATGTCCATAACTAATGTGCTGTGGTCACTTATTAATTAATTCTAACTATAAGCTGTCTGAAATATATTCAAACCCTAATCGAGTTTCTTCATGTTGTGATATTACACCTATGCTTAATTTAAGGAAAAAAGCCCACCTGTTGAAGTTTACCACAGCTATTCACATTTATAGGTTGTAATCGTTGTAATGGCAACCCTGCCGGAGGGAGACAGGGCAGACCTGTTGAAGCGGACTGACGCCAACTCACATATCCATGATCTGTTTCATGAAGATGCACAGGTATTTGCTCCTCAAATATTATATTGACTCGTTGATTATGGGATAACTAAACCAGCCAGTTCTGTGACTGTTGTTTGTCTTCGGCAGGGCTTGCAGCTGTCCAGCCAGCCCTGGTGGAGGATCAAGCTGTTTGTGTGGGAGCCAGTGCTCTTCGGTACCTGGGATGGAGTATTTACCACCTGCATGATCAACATCTTTGGTGTGGTGCTTTTCCTACGTACCGGCTTCCTTGTGGTTAGTATTTTTTTCTTCTTGTCTTTTGGTTCTTCTATCTACATATTAGGAAATAATCACAGCTTGACTACGCACTCACATTTTTCTTGTTTATTAATCAACAGAAAAGCAACACATTTTTTTATTTTATCTTAACCATAATCCATACATTTTGTGAATGTATGCTGAATGTTATTGTTCTCTTAGAGCTGCATCTAGTCATGAAGTTTGCCCTCAGCTTAATGTAAAAGAGATTACCTTCTTTAAGTATGAATCGGTAATATGTTGGGAGTGTTGTCCATTGGAGCAAGCCCCCACCTCCAAATTCCTTCTTTTACTTTTATCTTTTGAAAACAATAAAGAATCTGCCCATAGATTGAAGCCTTCAGTAAGATTTTATGGTCTCCCCTAAAGGAATTCCCTTTCAATATTATTATATTAAAATGCATTTGGAAGTGCTTAGTGTGCACAACGGTTGCAATCAGGTGCTTTCGAAGAGCAAATAAATAGTGACTTTTCTAATTAGAAATTAACTGTGTGTGGCTATTGGAAGACCGATTATTTTTATATTTTCCCTTTTATAATCTGTAGACTCAAGCTTGGGCTTGGCTCTACTTTACATGTATCTTTCTAGCTCTGTTAAGGCTGTTTGATTTGAGTTTTTAGCTGCAACCATCATTAAGTGTGTGTCACTGCATCAGATGATCCCAAACACTTTAATGTGGATGTGTCATCTCCGGATTCAGCACAGAGACACTATGATCTTAATTACTACATTCATTTGAGTTACACTTGACAGCTTAAACATAGTTTGCCATGTGAGAAAAACGGTAACTTGAGTGTGAGTGAGAGGAATCTCCTCATAAAGGACTTCTTTCACTACTTATTGTGCGAAAGTGAAGTGTGTGTCACCAGAATGTCTTCCAAACATGAACATCATTTATCATCCTTAGTTTTCCATTATACTAAAGCAGAAATCTAACCATATGGTTTTAACTCTGCAAATAATAGTGTGAGAGAGTTTAAAGCAAATATCATGCGGGTAACAATTTTCTTTTCAGTTTCTCCTAGATCAGACATAATGATGTGGTTTTGCACACATTTACCTACAGCTTGAACACAGGAACGTTACATTAAAAGCAAAAGATTGACTAATTATTTTGGTTAATGAGAAAAATGTGCAGAGACATTAACAGAATCAATATTTGAGAATATGATACAAGCATGCTTGAATTATTTACAAAGTGTGCTTTGGTTCTTTATTATAAAATAAATATAAAATATTTTAATTTAAAGCTGCAGACTACGTTTTCTTTGGATCCCCCAGAAGATTTATCATCAATTGCAGTGCTGGCCTCATCATTCTGTACTTGCAAAGATAAATATGCAATTAACTGTATGTTTTTAGAAAGTAATAATTATCCAGAGTTTTAAGGATAAGATTCCCTTGATTGCGTTGCTCATTCATTGGTTTTAGAACCCAATACAAATATATTTGAAAGTAAAAGACTATAAAACTAGATTCTTTGCGTACAAATATTTTGTATTTAAAGTTGTTGATGAGTTACATGCTGCAGATGTGCAACACTTTCACATGGGATAGTATTTTGTGTTATCTTGTCTCCATCATCATCATCATCATCATCATCATCATCATCATCATCATCATCATCATCATCATCATCATCATCCAGGGGAACACAGGCGTGCTGCTCGGGATGTTCCAGGTCTCCATGGTCGTGCTGTTTGCCTTAGTGGTGGTGATGTCGGGGATCGGAGTGTGTGAGCACTGCGGTGTTGGCAGTGGAGGAGTCTACTCCATGATCTCCACTGTCCTGGGTGGCCGGGTCGGGGGCACAGTGGGCCTCCTCTACGTCTTTGGACAGGTGAGAAACAAATCCAGACCAATTAGATGTGAGCTGTGATACATGTTCTTTTTGTTATTAACGTTTTTATTTATGAACATACATGGTACATAGCTCACATGGTACAGCATACAGAAAGAGGAAGGTCAGGCTGCAAAACATGTTAGTTAAGTGTACCTGGTCAAAAGAAAAATACAAAGGTGTAAGATTACCAATCAGACACTACAGCGATCCTAAAATAATAACAACAAATGATGCTTGATTAGAATAACAGTCAGGCTACCAGTTGGAGGTCAGGTATTCCAACTTCCTAGAACCAAAGGTCCTCTACCCCTCATTCTTGCCAATATAACCTCATATGATGCTGTTTCACTCAGTCTTCCATTCGTTAAATGTTGGGATTGTGGGTAATTTCCAGTGTCTCAATATAATTCTGGTAGCTGAGGTTATCCCAGCCATTAAAACTGAATGAGCAGTTTTTGTCAGTTATGGAATATCTGTTTTAATAGGCGTAAACGTGGGGATAATGGAAAGGATATTCCTAAGAAAGACATTTTTAAAGCAGACGCTTTTCTGCTTGCTCTTGCCTCTGCTTACTTTTTTTATGCTGATTTTCCTATTTTTCTTTTCTGATAACTTCGAGCAGCGGCTCCTGGACATTAACTTATCACTGGGACAGTTACTCTTCGTAAATAGATGGAGGGTTTAAGCCATATTTCAATATTTTTACGACGACCTCAGTCTTACAGTAGCGTGGCCTAGCAACAGCTAAAGCCTGGTACTGCATGCTATTTAGCTAGTTAGCAGCAAAATGCCTCCGTTCTCTACAGATGACTTCCACAAACTTCTACAGAAGATGGCCGTGTTGGAAATGAAATGCAGCGGTTGGAATTTAACGTGGAAGTGAATGGACTATGTTTGAATGACACCACTTTACCAGTGTTGCAAAAGAATGGAAAAGGGCATGCTAACTCAAAGCTAGTTAGCAGCTACAAGGATTCCAAGGAACAGGAGGGCATTGGGTAATAAATCTACAAGTGGTAGTCCTCCCTCGAACTCTCTGGGTGCAAGGCCGAAGAGTAAATCATTTCCATGGGATTTGGGAGGAAGAACAACAGGCAGAGCCCAGCGCTCTGAAATCTGTGATGCGACCGGCCTGCATTGTTATCAACCAGGAAGAGCGCCTCTTCAACCCCTGTTCCTACTAGGAAACAGGCGTGGACAGCTGCTAAAGGGAGAACTACAAACAATCCTCCTAAACCACCAAGTGTGCCAGTCCAGAACAGATACGCTCCGTTGACCGAGAACCGGAGATCTCTTTCTGATGATCTGGATAACCTGTCCTCTTCACACAGCAGGGTAAGGACTAATAGCTACTCCAAAAGTAAAAGGCTAGAGAGAAAGATAACGACTGGGCCTGAAACTCTGAATGTGGGTGACTCTTCTGTAAGAGATGTAAAAAGTCTGTGGAATAAGAACAACACCAAAGTACTCTGTTTTCCCAAGGATATGGTCTCTGACTTGGCTGAGAAGATCCTGCATATTGGGGCTGAACATCCGACTGTGAAGAATGTGGTACTGCATATTGGAACAAATGATGTTGTGAAACAAGAGTCAGAAGTGCTGAAAGAAGACTTTAAATGTTTGTTGGAAACTGTCAGCTCTCTAAATGCAGAGGTGTTAATCAGTGGCCCTCTACCGCCAGTCAGAAGAGGAGTGGAGAGATTCAGCAGATTGTTGGCACTGAACACCTGGCTTTCAACTGCCTGTACTGACCATTCTGTCCATTTTATTGACAATTTCAACTTTTTCTGGGACCGCAGACATCTTTTTAAGGCAGATGGAGTTTGCCTGAACAAGTCAGGAGTGAAATTGTTTAACTCTAACGTATTCAACTGCCTGCATCATCAATCTGTTCCCTCTGCCAAGGACAAGCGGCAAGAGGAATCAAAACAAGAGAAAGACAAAACACATCGCTCAGAAAACCTTGAAGATGTATCACTGCACCCGCCTGAGGAATGTCTTGATTATGGGAAACCTATGAGACAAATGGAGGAGTTTCCACCGCCCTTCACCCCCCTATCACCTATGAGGATAGTCTTCCTTCACCCCACAGCTCTCTCTACTCACCTACGCCCACCCTCCTGGAGATCGCTGAACACATGAAGGAGATACAGAGGGTTGGCACCAATTCCTTCCTGGAGTTCAATGACCGCATTAAGGCGATACGCAGGGTTGGCAGCATGTCCTTTACCCCCGCCCCTCAACGACGCCCACAGAGACGCCCACCATCTCCCCCATCTTCATCACCGTTCCTACGTCAACCACCTCCCCCCCCTTCAAGATACCATCAGCTGTCACCGAAGCCTGATAAGAATGTGTGTGTACAAAATGCAGCAAACTCTTACTGATATGTGCTGGGTCCAGGCTCAAGGGCGTATGGCACTCAACTCTTTGCAGGACATGTCGGGGCCCTGCCTGCCTGTAGCTTTGCCGTTATCTGTGTTGATAGGTAATAGATTGAGATCGGTGAATCAGCTGAGACACAGGAAGCGCTCAAATGTTTTTGTGAGTTTAAAAAATCTGACTGATGGTGTATTTAACAAACTTAAACTAGCTTTATTAAATGTCCGGTAATTGGCAGGAAAAACGTTTTTAATCATTGATTTTATCACTGAGCACAATCTCGATTTTATGTTTTTAACAGAAACTTGGATTGAACAAAATAACAGTGCAGCTGTTCTTATCGAATCAACCCCTCCCAACTTTAGTTTTATGAGTCAGGAAAGAATGCATAAGAAAGGAGGTGGAGTTGCTATTTTGTTCAATGATTCCCTTCAATGCAGGAAGACATCTTATGGGAACTTTGCTTCTTTTGATGATGTGGCCCTTCAGCTGAAATGCTCCTCTCGAGCTCATTTCCTAAATATCTATCGACCACCCAAATACTGTGCAAGCTTTTTTGATGACTTTACTGAACTGCTGTCTATAGTGTGTATTGACTTTGACCGTCTAGTCATCGTTGGTGATTTTAACATCCATGTTGACAACCCCCAGGACAGAGGGGCTAAAGAACTGTGTTGTGTTCTTGATAACTATGGACTGACTCAGCATGTGACGGAGCCCCCGCACAATAAGGGGCACACTCTGGACTTAATTATCTCAAAGGGTCTGAATATCTCTAAGGTTGTGGTGACTGATGTTGCACTCTCTGATCATTCCTGTGTTTTCTTTGAGAGCTCTATTTCTGTTCACAAAAATGTTCAAAAAGAGGTAACCACAAAGCGATATTTAACTGAAAATACTAGGGAAATGTTTACTCAGAATTTTTCTCCCACACTTGCCCCTACTAACATCTCAGTAAATGAGCTAGTACATCATTTTAATTAAAAAGATTATAGATGCCATTGCTCCAACTAAGGTAAAGGAAGTGACTGGCAAGAAAATATCTCCATGGAGAAAGGCCATGAGCGTGAAAACAGAAAAAAGAGTGTCGAAAAGCTGAACGCAGGTAGCGAAAAAAAATCTCCAGGTTCATTTTTAAATCTATAAAGAGAGACTTGGCTTTTATAATTTATAATTGAAAATTGCACAACAGTCTTTCTGCTCTGACATCATTGCCAAAAACAACGCACGTGCCTTGTTTGCTACCGTCGACAGACTAACTAACCCCCCAGTGTCAGTAGCCTCTGAATTTCTATCCACCAGGGCCTGTAATGTTTTTTCCTCCTTCTTCACTGACAAAATTCAGAAAATCTGACAAGCAGTCAGTGCCTCTGCATCAGGTGCAGCAAATGTTTTGTCCCTGTGTCCACTTAAAATCAATTCAAGCACCATGACACAATTCCATCAGATTAATGATAAACCCTTGAGGACATTATACAACTTCTGAAATCTTCCTCCTGCTGCCTTGATATTATTCCAACAGGATTTTTCAAAAATGTTTTTGATTGCATGGCCTCAGATCTACTTCATATAGTAAACAAGTGTCTTCACTCAGGTGCCCTGAAAAAACGGCAGTCATTAAACCCCTCTTAAAAAAGAATAATCTAGACCCTTCAGTAATGAACAATTACGGGCCCATATCAAACCTGCCATTTCTAGGTAAAATCATTGAAAAAGTAGTTTTTCAACCGCTGAGTAATTTCTTGCATTTAAATAACTGTTTTGATGTGTTCCAGTCAGGCTTTCGACCAAACCACAGCACTGAGACTGCTCTTGTAAAGGTCTTCAATGACATCCACTTAAACACAGACAGTGGCAGAACTTCAGTGTTAGTATTATTAGATCTTAGTGCTGCGTTTGACACTGCTTTTACTAGACCAACTGGAAAACCGGGTGGGACTTTCATCAACAGTTCTAAATTGGTTTGAATCCTACTTAAAGGACAGAAACAACTTTGTTTCTATAGATAAATACAAATCTGAGTTGACAAATATGACATGTGGGGTTCCTCAAGGCTCCATCTGGCTCAGATAATGAAAAACAACAAAATAAGTTACCATAGATATGCAGATGACACCCACATGTACATAACCATTTCACCAGGAGACTATTCTCCAATTAAAACACTGAGTAAGTGCATTGAACAAATCAATGACTGGATGTGTCAGAACTTTCTCCAATTAAACAAAGATAAAACTGAGGTAATGGTTTTTGGAGCCAAGGTAGAATGTATAAAAGTTAGCGCTGAGCTTCAGTCTGCAATGTTCAAAACAACAGAGAGCCAGAAATCTAGGTGTAGTCATGGACTCTGACCTGAGTTTCAACAGTCACATTAAAACAGTTACTAAATCAGCCTACCATCACTTAAAGAACATATCTAGGATTAAAAAGGCTAATGTCACAGCAGGATTTGAAAAAACGTGTCCATGCTTTTATCTTCAGTAGACTGGACTACTGTAATGGTGTCTTCACAGGTCTCACTAAAAAATCCATTAGAAAGCTGCAGCTAATACAGAACGCCGCTGCTCGAGTCCTCACTAACACTAAGAAAGTGGATCACATCACACCTGTTCTGAAGTCTTTACCCTGGCTTCCTGTCTGTCAAATAATTTATTTCAAAAATATTGCTGCTGGTTTATAAAACTTTGAATGGTTTACGCCCAAAATAGATTTCTGACCTCCTGCTAAATTATGAACCATCCAGATCTCTCAGGTCTTCAGGGACTGGTCAGCTTTCTGTCCCCAGAGTCAGAACTAAACATGGTAAAGCAGCGTTCAGTTATTATGCTCCAAATATCTGGAACAAACTCCCAGAAACCTGCAGGTCCGCTGCAACTCTTACTACTTTTAAATCCAGGCTGAAGACTTTTCTTTTTGCCGCTGCTTTTAATTGATATATTCATATCTTAAACTGCACTGTAACTTTTATTATCTTTGCTTTTTAATGCCATTTTCTTAATGTCTTTCATTTTTGTAAAGCACTTTGAATTGCCTTGTCCCCCCAAAGATAGTTAAAGTCATTATTGGGGTTAAAGTCCCCTACGTGTGCCGTTTTGGTTTCAAGACCGTGGTTTGCGGAGGACACCAAAAAAGTTCTCGAAAAGACAACTTAAACTTAACTAATGTGCATTTAAAGAAAAGAGGAATAGTTTTGGTGAAAACTAAAAAGGTACCATGGGGTACAGCAATTAGTTTTGGTTTCAAGACCCTGGTTCACGGAGGATACCAAAAAAGTCATAGAAAGACAAGGTAATCTTAACTATGTGCATTTAAAAATAAAAAAGAGGAATAGTTTGGGCGAAAACTAAAAGGTACCATGGGGTCAGATTATAATTTTCCAAAGGGGGGTTCGTTCGGAAGTGTGTATCTCACACTGCACTGTAACTGTGATTCATGTATCTTTGCTTTTAAATGAGTGTGTTTTAAATGCCATTTGATATCACTGCTTTTAAATGAGTGTTTTTAGATATCATTTTATAATATGTTTCTCAATGCCATTAATTTCTTTCATTTTTGTAAGCACTTTGAATTGCCTTGTGTTGAAATGTGCTATATAAATAAACTTGCCTTGCCTTACCCATGCCTCTAAGAATTCCAACACCCTTTGCCAAAACGGGTTGACCATTGATCATTCCCATATGAGCTGTACAAATGTGCCCATCTCTTTCTTGCATTTCCAGCATGTGTTGGTATTTATTAGTCCTATTTTGAAAAGCCTAGATGGTGACCGTGATACATGTTCTTAAGTTCTCTTATCTCTCATGCTGCATCCCATCTTGCAGTGCGTAGCTGGAGCCATGTACATCACAGGTTTCTCAGAGTCAGTGGCGGAGCTGCTGGGTCTGCAGAGTCAGTGGTTGGTGCGCGGCATGTCAGCGGTAGTGCTGCTGGGTCTGCTGGGAATCAACCTGGCCGGTGTCAAGTGGATCGTTCGCCTCCAGCTGCTGCTGCTGGCCGTGCTGGCCGTCTCCACACTGGACTTTGTGATCGGCACCTTCACGCACCTTGACCCAGGTAGGGATGTGGATATATTCATATTAGAAGGGTAAAGTGAAAAGCTAACAGGGATTGTGAGAAGGTTAAATCAGTATCCATGTTTTGTGTCTTCTAATATTATTTATATAAGAGCCTCTGAAGCATTATTTAGCCATGCTACAATTAATCATGTAGTACTTCCAGGGCATCTTAACATCATTAACCGAGTAGCCAAGTCATCAGAAAATACCATTGAAAAATCTCAACAGCAGTTACCATATCAGGGAAAACACATTGCTATTTAAGTCAATTAGGAAGTTTAATGTTATTAGTTCCACTGTGTTTTTCTGGCATAACATGTTTAAATGTCTACTGCAGAAAGGTTGATGAATTGTTTGTATAGGGAGTGATGAAGAAAAAATAGTGCTCCAAAGGCTACAAACATTCAGGTTAGCAAGAATTATTTGGAAAGAACAACATACACATAAGTAAAATATGAAAATAATATCAATTCAAACGCATATGTTTTTGAGTCGATGTCAAATTCCTCTTAGCTCCTTGTTTTATAGTTTCCACAGTATTTTTACTATTTGATAAAATATGAGTCAAGTCATGTTATGGAGAGATGTTGATCATTTTGCTCAACCTCCAAAGCCTGCTGGAAACATTGGGGAACAATGACTGTTTGTTCACTTGAGTGGTGAGTGGCAGTGATCTGTTGAGGCCAGCAGGTGTAGCTGTAGTATCATTTATCATTTTCTAAGGAGGATGGTGTTTGAGTTCAAATCTTTTTGATACAGATTTTACACAGTTTTGTCAGTTTACTCGTTTTCTCCAAAGATACTTTCCCTGCCTTCAGAGGCTTCTTGCTTTAGTTAGGAAATAGATAGTGCTGTTTTCGTGAGGCCTGAGCAAACTCTGAGACTGGCATTGTGTTTACTGAGAATACTTTTTTTCCTTCTTTTTTTCTTTTGTGGTGAGGAAATGTTGCCTTTTTGAGTAGATTGTATTCTTTTGCTGGCCGTCAGGAAGTCCTTCCCCACATTTCCTGTTCTCACTGATTATCAACGTCCTGTCCAGTGAGAAGAGAAAAGTGTTCCAGAAGTCAATCCTGTTTTTTTATGAATAGGACATAAAATAGACCCTGTTACTTGGATACAAGCAGAAACTGAAAAAGATAACCTCAAGTGCACACTATTAAAAAAAAAAAATAGTCCTATTGTGTTGCCTTTTCCTATAGCAAACAACAAGGACCCCTAACCTGAACTTGTCCACCACTCCCAACCTCCAGCCGTCTTCATATTACAGTAGGCTGGTTTGCAGAAGTTTTGAGGGAGTTGCAGGCATAATGTTTTTTCCAGGTTTTTCCAATTAAGAGCTTCTGTGTGAGTTGTGGTGACCTCATGGCTGGCCGAGCACCAGCAGGTCCCCTAGCTGGATGAAACAGCCCAGATTGGCTGCCCTCACTGAATCTGGAGGCCCGTCCTGAAGAAAAGGAGCCACCACCAAAATCATGTGGTCACAGTTTGATAAAACGTCCACTTATGTTCACTGTGGTACATCACTCCCATTCATTTCATGTTTTCCAATTGACCTTATATATCAACAGTACGCTGGGATAGTGGCTTGTTGGCAAATGTTGCTTTCAAAAAATATCTGTGTTCATGATCTGAAATAGTATAATTAATGGCTTTATGATTAGATAATTCATAGATGAGTGGTTTAAAGGTGTTTTTCAAGCAAAAAGCCCAAGCCTTCAGTGGTTTCAGCTTCCTTAACTCAAACGTTTTTAAATATAATACATTTAGTGTTGGGATTGTGGCAGACTAATATGAGGTGCTTGAAGATTTCTCCCTGGGCTTTTTAGTGTTTATTTTACATTTTACAGACATTTTCTTTATCTAGAGTGTCTAGGATTATATTTCCCTTAATTTGTGGCTTTTGAACATCAACAGCAAATACATTTGAAGGAAAAGACTATATTACTAGGGTTTGTGAGCATCAACAGCTAGAAAAATTATTTGGATGGGCGTGAAATTTCAACCAGTAGACCTCTACCTTATTCTGTCAAAAGCTCTTGGCCATTATTTTTTTGAACATGTGAAGCTGACGAATCATGTGTAGAAGTCTTTAGGGGTGTTGTATGAACATGAACTTTAACCTGTAGGCTGACCTCGCTTCCACATTTCCCCGCCTTAAGGATCTGGTAGAGGGACTGATAATGACAAGTTCGTCCTGCAGCACTGAGACAGGTGGACTTTAAAAATAGTGCTTTATCGTCCCTGGTGGCAGGAGAATTCATTTCACAATTGTAATATTTGTGTCGTAAATGATTTAGCTTGGTTAGTTACACTGCCAACACATTGTCTCTGCAGCAGAATAACTCAACCACAAATCCTTCTGAATGTGGTGCACACATGCAATCCAACCTCACCCAGTCCCTTTATTTGCAGCCTATTCCCAACAGAACAGGAAGTCATAATGTGCTGCTATGATCTGGGGTTTAGGGTGTTAACCAGGCTCACCCACATTTTTGGAAAATGACAAAGAGAGAAGGCCGGAACTGCGATCTGAGGCCTGTTACTCCCCCAGAGAGCGCCACACCATCTTCCCACCATCCAACTCTATAATATATAGCTCTCAATCATCCCAGTGGGACCTGCCCCACCTCTGCGCTCCGTGCACAACACTTTATACTGGTCAGTGTGGGAGAGGCCTCGTGAAATCTGACTACACATTCCTGTCTGCATCAGAGGAATGCTGAGTTCAGAGAGGAGCCCCACTCTGCATATACACTTGTTCTTCAGACAATATGATACTGTAATATGATTGCTGTCACCACAGCTTTCTGAAATCTTTATTGCTCTGTAGGCCTCCCTAGAGCAGACTGATGTTTTTTATTCATACTAAGGTCGGCCCACATCACTGGTAGTTGTCTTATAATATAAGATATAAAAAGTGAAATCCCTAATAGCTGTTGTTTTACTCACAGTTTTTCCAACCATCTCAGTGAGGCCATATCCTTCATCAAATTACCATAAACTAACAGACATTGAAATAAACAAAAAAAACAATGGTTGCTGTGCAAAATATATGTACACTGCCTTCTACATATATTCTGCTGTTTGTACACCGACCAAGGCAATGCTTTTGTTTTGTTTCCAACAGTGCTTTTCCCCATGATCAGTTCATCATAGCCATGTAGAATTTACAGTCTACATGTTAGTTGGCATTTTGTTTTGCTGTATGATTTTAAATAACTTGCACCAAAGTTTGTGAAAAACAAGTTTGTTTATACTCTGGAAGTGTATCCAAGCAATGCATTTTGTGTTCATAGTTTTCCAACAAACTCAACTGAGCAGTCAGAGAGTTAAGCATGGTTGGATGCTGGAGTACATGTTGTAATATGGGTGGGGAGCCAATGATGCAGACTTGGACCCCGAGTTCCCTGGATCTGTTCTGGCTGTTTGGACAGAGGGCGGTCTCACAGGGTCACAGGGTGAACACGAGTCTGGGCACCTTGTTCCATTTGATGTCGGTTTTTACGGCCTCCTTAAATTCTTCTCCTGCTGAACATGTGCATTTGTAGTTAGTGATGTTTTCAGACCTTGTGTTTTTGGCTTTTGTGTTAAACAAAAGAAAAACAAGTCCCTCTCTTCTCTCTGTCTCCCTCTCTTGCTCACTCTCATTCTTTTACACAAACTTGGAAGCCGCTGAGCTTCTGAAAAGGGTGGCGACTTCCTTTTGGATAAACATGTCATTAATCTGAGAGAACACATTCTTTCCCATCGCAAGATAACCAAGGGGGAAATGTCCGGTGTTGTAACATGGGCCTGCCCTTCAGCCCGTGTGGTTTAAATGGCCCCCGCAATGCAGAACAATCTCCTCCTGCACGTTCGACAAACAAAGACCTGACACTGAACTCACTGACCATGACTTAGGCTGCATACTTTCACAAGTGTCAAACTACCTATTGTTACAAATACATGCATTAGACTTCAAATTAAAGTCACACAATCTGAGATCAGGTAGTGCTGCATCACATTTGGGGGAGTATACAAAGTTAAATATGAACATAAACATGAAGTTTCAATTATAAAACCTCTAACTAATACTTGCAAAATGCAATATTTTTAAGAACATATCATAGATATGGTTTTAAATCGTTGTGTCTGATACTGTAGTTCTTTCCTGGGAAAATCCCCGGTGCAGACATGTGTTTATATTTCCACTCAGTCTCAACTTTTCCAAGAAGTGCAGTGCAAAAACTAACCATTAATCACTTAACAAGGAAGAAAATGAAATCAAGCAAATAAAAACACCACCGTAATGATAACTTTTAAATCAGTGTTAAATCATACTGTGGCTGCAGGATGCAATACAGCGTCCCGCCTGCAGCCTATAACACTGGCCATTTTGGGGGTTATGTGGTTTGTCTGTTTGTCTGTTTGTCTGTTTGTGTGTCTTATCAGAATGTTATGTTAAATCTAAAGCATTCAGTCCTAACAATTAAATCACATATGGCTGATATTGCAGATGAGACTGGACCATCTGCAATTTGTGGATGCGTTCACTTCCCTGATGGCTCCCACAGGATTGTTGACATCCTCGTGGACTCGTCTTCTTATTATAGACACATTCATTTCCAAACATTTGGTCTACCGACGCTGTAAAATGTATTATCTCTTCGATTTACACACGGCATCTATTGCACGTCTTTCCGTCCTGGGAGAGGGATCCCTCCTCTGTTGCTCTCCCTGTGGTTTCTCCCATTTTCCCCTTTAAGTTTTTCCTTGTACGATGTGAGGGTCTAAGGACAGAGGGTGTCGTATTGTCACACTGATATTCTGTACAAACTGTGAAGTCCACTGAGACAAATGTAACATGTGTGATATTGGGCTATATAAATAAACATTGATTGATTGATTGATTTAAGGTATTCAAATTATATGAATTCAAGAAAAGTTTAAAAATCAAAAGCTTTTCGATTTATAGAAAATATATCATGCCAATTGGCCAGTTAATTTCAAGATCAGTCACACAAGTTACTTAAAAGGACATGATGTCTTCTGTTAACACGTGTACTGTTTATACCTTGGACAGTTAATCCAGTAAAGATTCTGTATTTACAGTATTTGTGTGTTGTCTTCTTCCTCAGAACATGGTTTCATTGGTTATTCACCCTGGCTGCTCAGCAGCAACACAATGCCAGACTATACCTCAGGAGAAAGCTTCTTCACCGTGTTTGGGGTCTTCTTCCCTGCTGCTACAGGTGAGGCTGACCCCATCATCTCTTTTTAATCTAATATTGTGAAAACGTGCAGTAACACACTTACACTTTGCATGGTATATGTGCAGTATGTATAAGAAACACATTATTTGACCTTTGACTGTCAAGAATCGGTCCCACTTTTCATTTGTTTTGCTACTAAAGGCAGTATGAAAATACACTTGTATTGTACAGTATGTGTTATTCATGTTTATGGTTTGTGTGTGTGCGTCTGTAGGGGTCATGGCAGGTTTCAACATGAGCTCAGACCTTCAGCGGCCTGAACACAACATCCCTGTGGGAACACTGGCAGCTGTCTTCACCTCGTAGGACCGCACACGCACACGCACACGCACACACCCACATGCACACTTTGTGGTGCATTTTATTATTGTAAAATTAGCACCACTAAGTGCACAGACTGACAACTGTAGAATCATTAACACTGAGCTACAGAGAAAGCTGTGGCAAAATGTGAAGCTGTTGATCAACATGTCACAACATAAAAATGGTTATTCTACAGAATTAATTTTAAATTCATGTCATACTACAATGAAAGTTTTAATTTGTGGAGTCTATTCCTCAAGGTAAGAATCATCCTAGGTGGTACTTTCCAAATGTTTTTCTCAGATCCCTTTCTGTGGTATCTTCTATCAAAAAGGGGCATTTTTTCCATATCCACTGGAGAGATCAAGCGTGCGCCCTATCACACACTGCTTGATTACACAATCCCTCTATTAAAAGTGAGAGAGCCGCTGTGGTTAATAATCCTGTGTGATGTACTTTTGCTGACCCACAGGTGGTTCCTGTATCTGGTCTTTGTCTTCCTTCTGGGGGCCATCTGCACCAGAGAAGCTCTGCGCTATGACTTCTTGATAGCAGAAAAGGTAAACCCCCCCACAGTCTTTGTTTCCATTCTGCCCCGTCAGAGAGGCGCTCTCATCAGAAGGGCTGAGGTGAGGGGATTCCCCACGATGCCTCACTTTGTTGACGTGGTTATAGTTCAGGTTCTGACTAAATGAATGTTCTTGACTCAAGCTGAAAACCCAGGTTAAAGTATATGGAAAATACTTTGCCCGTCCCAATACCCCCACTTGTTGCCTTGAGCACTTAAGTGCACTTTCACAATCTGACAAGTAGTCCAATGTCGGAAACATGCTAATACAAAGTCCACTTCACACTGTGCACTTTTCCTAACACAGTTAGGAACATACTCAGAACGTCCCACAGCTGATTAGAGTGCACAGCTTCACAGCAGGCCAGTTACTGGTGGTGAAGCCTCAAGGCTGATTATAGGAATGATAATCATCAACAGACGAGTCAAAATGTATGACGTGTGATTCAGCGCAAAATAGTATTATTTACATTCACATTGCCAGAGTTTAGTAGACTGTAGATCAGAGGTTGTTGTGTACAAACTCCCTCTCCCAATAATATTTGATTTAACTTTATCCCATCACGTACTCTTTTTAACATCCTTGACTTCTTCATCAGTGGTTAGCTCTCATTGTTTTCACAAGGGGCTGGCTGCAGCGGAACCAAACTGGGTGTAGCTGTTGTGAGCTCTCGACCCCACCCCATCCTCTTCCACCCTCTGTTTGTTTTCCTTCTTCCTACAGGTCTCCTTGGTGGGCTTCCTCTTTCTGCTGGGCCTTTACATCTCCTCCCTGGCTTCCTGCATGGGCAGCTTGTATGCGGCACCCAGGATCCTCCAGTGCATCGCCCAGGAGAGGGTCATCCCCGCTCTGGCCTTCCTGGGAAGAGGGGTAGGTGGATGGATGGATAGAACCATAAAGGGAGGGATGTCTGGACATGAACAGTACAGTGAAAGATATAAGCTACAGTCACCCTGATGTCAAAGCAAGTTATCTAGTGAGAGTGTACTTATATGTATCATTAAGTTTACTTATTTGAAGCAAAACGTTACCTTTTTTTAATTGTCACATTTACGTTAGCTGTTTACATGATTGCAGTAAAGGGATGATCGAAGTAAGCAGCTCCCACATCAGCATAAACCCACACTTCTAAGGGGAGACATCACAAGTGAATAGCATTGCAAAGGGGATGTTCTTGCCTGTAGTGTCTGGCTATAATTTGGACATTTTCCTACCTAAGTGACATATTAGTCGTAGCACTACTTTGCACACATAATAGGCCAAAAGTCTATGTGGCCTGCGATGCATTAAATTGGAAAACAAAGACGAACTAATAAAGGAATGGTACAATGTGCTATTAAAGATTATAACTATGCCATTGTTAAGCAAACTCGTAGATGCTTTTATTCATGCCTCTGCATTCAGTTATTTTGGATAGTGAGATTTTCCTAGTTTTAGAGTCAAGAAGTCATGAAATCTATGTGAAGCAATGTCTCTCAAAAGTATAGATGCACACTGCCACATTTGAAGAAGACTGATGGCTGCACAGCCTTTTCAAACAATATAATTTAATCGTTAAAGTGCATTTATTGATCTTAAAAATATACTTTAAAACATTCAATTATTAAAAGTACATTTAATTTCCTGATTATTCTTAATTTAACAATGCAGACATGTCATTTGTACTTTATTATACAAGTCTAGTATTAGTACTCACACTTAGAGTAAGTAAGAGGATCTGTGTACCTCCTCCACCACTGCTAATGAGTGTGTGTAGTCTGGATGTGCAGGGGGGTGTGGTGGGTGTTACTTAACAGGAAACATTGACAGGACTGCCTAACTATAGAGTGCAGACTCCACTCCATAGAAGTGAGTTTACTGACTGCATAGCAGCCAATAGTCAAGACTTACTTCTGTTACACAACACACACTCACACACACACTCTCGGTCACGTTGACATCCTGACCCCGTTCACCCCAGTTTTCCTCAGACTTCCCTGGGTGGCAGGGGTGTCTGACCTCTCTCAGCGGGCTGGAATGAGGCCCTAGACATCTTGGCCCAAATCAAAGCATCAGAACAAACGCAGGAAGGGCGGCGGGCAGGGCCCCGATCCGCTGTGTGCTCTGGAGGCCCGCCAGGCGCACAGCAGTGCTCCTTCAACTGTGTGTTAGGACCTGGGATGTAAAAGCAAGCTGGTTAGCAAATCACATGTTAAAACAATTACTAAATATACTGGTTTGGTTTTATATTTCTCAAATATAACTTTAAGTTCAGATGTCCCTCTAGGTGGCTGTTTGTCCCTAGTATGCCTATACTTAAGTGTTTTTGGGCAAAAGGTTCAAGTTATAATACTACAGTGTCTCAATCTGGAGAATTAAGACGATATCCTGTGTACCGAATGTGACACAAAGCATGTTGATTTTTACAAAGCAACCATTTTCTATGTGACAGATGCATCTCTAGAACATTTTTTGACTTAATAAAAAACGTTTTTTTCATTGTTTCCTTAACATGCATAAATAAGGCACCACAAAATAATGAAAACATTATAATAATACAAACAGCAGAAATACAATTAAAGCCTAAAGGAAACTATTTTCTCATCATATAATCCTATTCCTGTCCCACCAGACCACCATTGGACACTTCCCCACATTTCTTGTTTCTATTATTGCATTTTTTCATTGTTTTTGACATCATTATTGTGTCCTCTCCCTCTCTCACAGAAAGGCCCTAACAGGACTCCCGTGGCTGCTATCTGTCTGACCACTCTGCTCACCATGGCCTTCATTTTCATCGGTCAGGTCAACGTGCTGGCTCCAATCGTCTCCATAACCTTCCTGCTCACCTACAGCTTCATCGACTACTCCTACTTCAGTGTGGCCATGACCTGCCAGCTTCAGAGTAAAGAGAAGAGGGATACCATTGCCCCCGCCAAAAGATACGGGCGTGGGTCAACCAGGCAGAGCTCCAGGGCTCTGATCGAGGAATCTCTTCCGAGCTATGGGAGTGGAGGGGAGAGTCCGCAGCGGATGAAAGGCACTCTGCTGGAGTTTACCAAGGACATGGACCAGATATTTCCCCCTGTGTCTATTGTTGATGCTGGGGCTGAGAAGACCTCCTCCATGCAAGAGCTGAGCAGTAGATGCAAAGGCAGAAAAGCTCCATTCACTCGTAAGCAGATGCTGATGGACAGCTTTGGCTTGGACCTAAACAGTAATATCTTCCCTGAGGAGAACGTACAGGAGATGAGTTCTGCTCCACGTGAGGAGGCTGGAGAAGACCCACAGGAGTCAGCTGGTGACCCTCCCCATCACAGCCCAGGTGATCAGCTCATAGAGTTCAGTGTTAGTCTTGTGTGTTTTAAGCAACCTGACCCTATATTTAATCTTTCAGTTGCCGGAGGTAAAGCGGAGCAGCAGAGCGTTGAAATCAAACCCATGCAGGATTTGTTATATGGGAAATTCTGCAACCACTGGGTCGCTCTAATCGGGGTTCGTAAACACCTTTTTTCATTTGTTGTTATGGTATAATATAAGATCATCTTAATTATTAAGTTATTATATGTTTTTTCTTTCAGGCATTGAGCTCCATATTGATTATGTTTGTTATTCAATGGGCTTATGCCTTAGCAAACATAGTCTTAGCCTTGCTGCTCTTCTTCTACATCGGGAAAGTGAGTCCTGGACTACCTATAGGTGATTTCCATCAGTTCATTTTCTGTTTAGACACATTTGGCTTAACTTGATGAGAGGTCCTGTCATGGAGACCATGTGTCCTGATTTGGATTGTCCCAGATAAAAAGCATATGCAATATGGATGGAAAATACAAGATGATGAAATGCTTTACTAACATATTGTGGGGATTTCCTGTGTCTTTCTCATAAACCACCTGCACATGTGCAGCATTTTCCAGCCTTGTATGCCAGACTAGAACTTCAATAGAAAATGGATTTTAATAAAGCTTTTTGACACTGTATACCAGGCAGCACTTAACTCTGCACACATAGCTAATGTTAGCCTGCTCTTGTGGCCTAGTCAATTTTGTGTCTGATAGATTGTGGCAGTCAGTGCAGCTCGGGTTTGATATGATGCAATCCAGGGTTCGAGTTATAAACTGAGCTCTATGGGGGTCTTTAAAACTAACGTGTGCACATGCACACACTCACACACACACACACACACACACACACACACACACACACACACACACACACACACACACACACACACACACACACACACACACACACACACACACACCAGCAGCCCTCTACTTGCTACAAACTTAAATATGAAAAGGTTCAACTACGCACACACACATCATCTCTGCTCGCGCAGCACGCTCACAGGCATAGATTGCGCAATAATGTATTGCGCACCTTGGAGGTGAAGTGCAGGCATATTGTCATTCAAGAGAGAATACGATGCGTAGTTCTTTTGGAAAACATGTTTTTATTTTGGCCTATTTACCTCGTTAATGTAAATAATACTCATTACATTGACACATGCATTATTTGTGATTAAAATAATGGTTGTTGGTAATGTATTAGTGACCCCCACAGATGTATGATTTCACTGCGTCCGTGGGAGCTCAGACCCCTCTTTATGGGAGCTCAGCTCCCATTGGCTCCCACATAACTCGAACCCTGATTCAATCAATTAACTTACACAGACCAGAGCCAATCCATATGCCTGTTCCAATTGTAGAAATACAATTGACTCAGGCATGAGTTAAATGTATTGTAAAGGCTAGCATTTGTTTAACTAGGATATTATTTTTTACTGACAATATAACCTCTGATAATGAAAGCAATTTAAAAAAAAAAGAATAGCTTTCTAAGTATTTGAATGTCTTAGGACTTGTATAAAAGTATGAGTAGTCTGTAGATGTAAAAAGAAAAGGGCTGAATCACGATTTTTACATCATCTAGATCAGGGGTCACCAACCTTTTTTAGTATGAGAGCTACTTTAAAGAAATAAAAAAAGTCGGGGCCTACTTTTACGCCTCTTTTTTTTGTTCTTTGCTGTGTATATATTTAGCTCTAGATGATCCCATTATGTTCAACAATAGACCTCTTGATGTGCTATTTACCTTTTTAAGCATTTACATGTGTCACCCCGCGCTCAGTTGTAATGTGACCTGGTAACGTTCACTGGCACTTTTCTGGGAGTATCACTTGCACTCTTTTTGCCTGGCAGGCTGGCAGCTGTTGTGGCTTAGGATTTCTAGAATAGCTGGATGAGACACCCAGCAGCATCTGTGCTATAAGCTCACCACAGTGCAGCGTGTCTTGGCTGTCTGACTCACAACATTTCTGAGCACAAGCTCCGCAAGTGTTAAACACTTGTCCCACAGGTAGTCAATGTGATGCTGTGCGTAACCACTCCTCTGTGCACTCTTACAACTTCAAATTATGACACAATAAACTCAGAAAATGTAAATCTTTGACTGTGATTGCATGTGTTTTTAATGGTTTAACTGAGGCTAGTTTTTGAAATAACCAACCCATTGAGCTAATTTCTCCAGATAAGTTTTGATTTATTTGCAGGTATTGCAGCTCGATTCAGCTTTTTCGTGTGGCTCAAGTCATCGTTGAAAAGCATTTGCAGGTATTGTGTGGTTGCTATGATACATAATGATCAGTAAAGAATCAAGTTATAAGAATGACTGCTTGTAGGACAAATAAGACATTAAAATGCAATTCATCATAAGGATGTCTAAGTCCAGATCATTTATAAAGGAACTAAATAAAAAGTAAATGCCTGACTTAATCAATTAATTGTTGTATTGCTAAGAAATGTGATCTTTATTTTTCCAGTGATGAGTCATTTCCTATGTCCCTAAAGCCTATTTCTCTCCCTGTCTTCAGGGGGAAAGTGTCCCCTCAGGATGAGATCGTAGTCACCCCCTCTCTGTCCGGGGTCGGGCTGAAAACCAAGCAGCTGACGGAGGAAAATGCAGACTTTGCCTCTCGTCACCGATACCACCAATCGTCCTTCATAAGAACCGAGACAATGGTGCAACCACCAGCCCACTGACTGACTTAACTCTGCCTCTGTTTCATGTCATAGCTGTAAGCCTGAAACCACATTTCCTGCCTCAATCCGTGTGGGCCACATGCAGCGTACGTACATACATGTTACAAAGGTGTCATTAAAATGAGTTCATTCTGCATCTGTACAATATGTCCTGGTCGTTTTTAGTTTGCCTTTACTAGTTGACATCACCTTTCAGACATCAAATAAATCAAAGCAGTGGACAAGAAAGGTCCTCTATTACAAGATTCACGCTTTAAGATTCGGAATCTCCAAACCAACATGGGCTTTTTGTGTGTTTTTTAATGTGTCCCTGAATATATTTAACACCGAAGTGAACCACTTGTGGAACAAGCCACATAAATGTCAGCCTATGAAAGAAATTATGTTTACATTTAGAGATATTCAAGGAAGAGGAAGAATGTCTGGTCTGCTGTGTTATACACGTATATTTAAAGGTTATACCAGAAGAAGTTTAATGTGTTTTGCAAAACATGATGAATACAGTATGTCATAATACACTGAACAAAAATATAAACGCAACACTTTTGTTTTTGCTCCCATTTTTCATGAGATGAACTCAAAGATCTAAAACATTTTCTACATACACAAAATAACCATTTCTCTCAAATATTGTTCACAAATCTGAAAAAATCTGTGATAGTGAGCACTTCTCCTTTCCCGAGATAATCCATCCTTCCTCACAGGTGTTGCATATCAAGATGCTGATTAGACAGCATGATTATTGCACAGGTGTGCCTTAGGCTGGCCACAATAAAAGGCCACTCTGAAACGTGCATTTTTGCTTTATTGGGGGGGTCTGGGGGGGTCCGAAAACAAGTCAGTATCTGGTGTGAGGGTTAGGGTTGGGGTAATGTTGTGAATCGAGTGGCCCATGGAGGTGGTGGGGTTATGGTATGGGCAGGCGTATGTTATGGACGATAAACACAGGCCACTCGATTCACAACATTACCCTAATCCTAACCCTCACACCAGATACTGACTGGTTTTCGGACCCCCCCAGACCCCCCCAATAAAGCAAAAATGCATGTTTCAGAGTGGCCTTTTATTGTGGCCAGCCTAAGGCACACCTGTGCAATAATCATGCTGTCTAATCAGCATCTTGATATGCCACACCTGTGAGGTGGGATGGATTATCTCGGCAAAGGAGAAGTGCTCACTATCACAGATTTTTTCAGATTTGTGAACAATATTTGAGAGAAATGGTTATTTTGTGTATAGAAAATGTTTTAAATCTTTGAGTTCAACTCATGAAAAATGGGAGCAAAAACAAAAGTGTTGCGTTTATATTTTTGTTCAGTGTACATAAGGTGTTATTTGGGTGGATTTATTTTTGAACTGTTGCACTGTTGGCAGCTTGACAACAAAGCTGTGAAAACCACTTCCTCTCCGCATTTTGGTATCAGGTGTGCAACCTGCAGAGAGACACATGGCTCTCTGTAAAGAGAATAGTACCTTTCCTCATCATTACCTGGTCTGCAGATGACTAGATTGGTGGTGGTAAATACTTCTTACAGTCATGAAGGAGAGCTATGGATGAGAGGGCTAATGAGTTGGACCATGCACAGTGTAAAACTTTATTATATGGATTTTACCCCAGCGTATATATTTGTTCTTGACTTTTCACTGATCCAAGCCAGAACACCTATAAACAGTCAGGTTTTTAGAACAGTATGGCTCCAGAGTCCAGCCTCCTGCTAAAAGATGAACGTATCAGCAGGATTCATAAACAGACATTCAGGATGATTTTCAGTGGAATGTGTTGGAGACAGATTTATTATTTCCCAGCAGTAATTGTTGTAGAGACGAAAGCCTTATTCGTCTTGAAACTCTAAAGCAACATGCTCTCATGTCTGAAAACAGACACACCAACAACACCTGAAGAAAGCAGCAGATGCAGCCAGAGTAAAACACCGCAGTGGTCTGCGCGTGCATGTGTTTTGGTGCCCGCGTGTGTTGTGCTTCAGGAGGAGGAGTCCGGCTCCTCCGCTTGATAACAGGCTGCTCCTCGACTCTTATCTCCCGTTCCCCTCCGTCCGAGCAGCGGATAACCTCCGGACCTGCTCCAGGATTTATTTAATTCTTATGAACCTTCACTAAACGCTGCAGCGCTCCTCCCATGGTTTCCCCGGGAGACTCCCCGGCCTCTACTCGACTTTACGGAAACTTTCGGCGACCGTTTTGGGGTCTTGAAAATCATGGAAACGTGGTTTTTGAATCACGTCCTCGGCGTGTCTCTGTCGGTCCTGTTGCTGGGTTTACCGGGGCCCCTCGAGGCAGGGACCCCCAGTAATAACGTCACGGACCCGGTAACGGCGGGATTTTACTCTTCACCAGCCACAGATGAACTCAGCAGCATTGAAAACAATGCAACTTCAACTTCTTCCTCCAGCGAGAGTTTATCCTCATCACAGAGGAACATCCTGCTCACACACTCCGCGGAGACACACACCGCTGCTGCTGGAAGCTTCGGTAAGACCCCTGTCACCGAGGCCTGTGTGCAACAAGTGCAACTGTTTAGAATAAGACTTATTTCAGTCACTTTATTGCTCAATATGATCATTCATTTCTGTCCCTGGCAAAGTTTGAGCTGTATAAGTCACTATTTTTAATTTCCACAGTATTACAATGAGCATTAGGAGTATGGGCTACAATAGGAATAAGACATCTCATTAATGATGCTAGCATTATAGCACTTAGAGATGGGCTATCAATCATTTGTGTGGGATAGAAAAGTATCTTATAACTTTCAAAGTAAAAAGTTCGAATTAAATCCTGTTTTTGTGGAGTAACTGAAATGTGAATGCAAAGAAAAAACTGTAATGTGTCTCTTGCAGAGACTGCATGCCCATATTGAATTCAACAGATTTGCATCCTAGACACAGTGTAATGAAACAGGTGTAATGTTCGTTTGCTTCTGTATAATAGAGCTGTCATTTTTTCAATATTTTCATTAAATATGTATGATTATTATTTTCTCAGTAAATTGATTCAATACCTTCTTGACACATTTTCAGAAAAAGGGATAGATCTAAAAGTTCCTGAAGCCAATTGAAATGTATCCAACAAACAGTTCAGTTGAACAACAGGTTTGCAAAATGAAATATTGTTATAGCTCTCTCCACAACACACAGAGAACATATACATATAAATATATAAATAAAGAATACCTTTTTAACAATAACATTAAACAAACTATATAAAGATTGCACAATGAGTAATAAGGAAAACCAAAGTGTCCTTTTTTGGTAATAAGGAAAACCTAAGTGTCCTTTTTTGGTAATTGTTTAAATGTATTGACTGCATTATCTATTTGAAAATCAATTTGTACATGTGCAGCATTTAGGATAGCTTAATGCACCTTGTTTACAGTTTTGCTCTTCAAATCTACGGTTGCTTTTATAGTTTTTTAAACACAAATGCTATTGCAATCTTTTTTTAAGACTTATTTTTTGGCCATTTTCACGTTTATGTAGAAAATGGGGGAGAGACAGTGCAGATGTGAATGGCAACAAAGGGCCCCAAGGATTGAATTGGTCGGGGGCCTTGCTTCATATAGCAAGTCCACTCCACCACGTATTATCATGAATACTGTCATACTTCTAATGCTACAATTTGCCACACAAGTGGTCACACAACATTATACCATTACCTCCCCACGGCATGCTGCACTAGTATGTTTCTCTGATGCTAGATATTTGTAATTACATGTATTTATATAAGGGAGATTACTATGATATATTGTGTCACTGGCTTCTTCATTTAAACCAAAAGTGAAGCCAAAATATACTGCATACACTGATGCAACTGAGGTGTATAGACAAAACTGACTTTATGAAGAATATTATGAAGCACATCATGAAGCGTTTGGAGCTCCACAGAATGCAATGGGAGGGTCAAATGTTTTTATCAAAGGCAAAGAGTTGGTTTGAATGATAAAGCGGAAATGATTCACTTTCCTCTCCCTGATGTCACGCAGTTTCACCTTTCCTGTCACGTACCAGGGCTTCGGGTCACAGACATCTGGTGATAAGCCAAAAACACAACCATTCAAAACACTGCTTGGTCATACCAGCATCCATCCTCATTAATATGCTTACCCTACTGCCTAAATGAATATGCTAGCTGCAGAGCTTCTGGTAAACAGATGTGAAGAGTGACACTGACAGCCGTGTTAACAGTCAATAGCTGAGTGATAACCAGCAGAGAATCTGGGTGGGTCCCTCGATTGTTGCCAGCACTACGTTCCAGTCTGAGGTTTGTTGCCCTGACTGGATCCAGTGAGAGAAAATGAAATAATGAGAGAGACACATGCAGAGGAAGTGGGAAAGGAAAAAAAAGTGGCCCAGTTCTGCTCCCAGACTCCCAGTGGAGGGGCTGTTCTGCAGTTGAACTCTCCCCTCCTTTGGTTTTGGACGCTGGCTGCGACGTGTTGGCTGTCAGGATGCCGTCCAGCACCGACACTCGTCCTCAGAGCGCTGTTGTTCCAGTCCTGGGCTGCTGGAGCCTGGCCAGATAACAGGCTGTCAGACAGCACAGCCTCAGTGATGGGCAGAGACACAACACACACGCACACACACTTTGTACCCAGCAGACCTATGTGAGTGGTTTTCTTTCCTCACACATACACTTTGAAATAATACTTTTATGTTAATTATTCACCCATACCTTGAGTTCTCGAAAAACACTTCCTGCATGTCTCCTCCGTAAACAAAGGATCCTAAAAACCTATAAAAGTCACGATGTATTGAATTATATGGGAGCCACATTTAGCGACAGCAAAGCTTTATCAAAACATATATTTACACACTCAAACAACTTGTGCTGTATAATCCATGTATCCACTCATTTGCTCACTACCTACCTACTACACATGCGTTCTTTGCAAAGACCTTAGTACAAACTGCAAGTAGTACATCATAGTAGTAATGCACTTGTTTGAGAAGTATGTAATATATGGAGATGAACCCACAGATCACTCTGCAGGTCCCCTCTAGTTATTTTCAGCTCTTTGTTTTGGTTTAACAACGGTAAACAAAACTCGTGATAATCCCAATGTCAACTGCTTACCGTGCATCAATCCACAATGTAACAAATTCAGAAAGTTAACTGAATAGAGCATGGGAGTAAGATAAAGTACATTTTGGACTAATGTACATCCAAATGAATGCTAATGTTACCCAATGCCGGCTCAATGTATAAAAAAAGGGAACTGTTTGCTAACATGCTGCTCCCCATATCAACTTTAAAAAATCATGTGAATGTCTCACAGATCCAGATTTCAAGTTTAAAATTATTCTCTTTTCTGATGTTAACATTAGTTTTGATAACACCAGTGGATTGGTCATTAGACAAGGATTATAATTATACCATTACAGTTTTGGTGGCCTTTAAGAAACTCATCTTGTATTTTCACTATCATCCTTTCTTTCTACGTGTTTTTCTTGTTTATCTCAACTGGAGGAATCAGTTAAATATATATCTAAAAACAATCTATTTTCTATTGCAACATTCTTCTGGAACTTTTGGTGATGTTTGGGTGGTTTATTTTGTCACTAAACAACATCTTAAAGCCGGGCTAAAAACAAACTCCACAGCCACTGAGTATGAAACACGCCCATGCTCATGGTGACAGTTTGCTGCCAGAGCCTTGTGCTCACTCAGCTTTAGGAAGGAAACGGTTGATTCCCAGAGGAGACAGTTACCGCCATATTTAGGACCTCAAACCTTTGTTAAAGCAGACAAGCCTGGCTGCCAGTTGTTCTCCACCCAAAATCATTGCTGCTGCAGCAAACAACAGCTCTTCTGACAGCATCTTCCCCCTTTCTGCAGTCTGGTGAGCGCCCTCTGGTGGCCACAGCTGAAAGTGAGTTGCAATGTGTAGAGTTGGTGATTGAAAGTGCAGAAACAGCCAGATACAATACAATACAATACAGGTTTATTTATAAAGCACTTTAAAACCTCCAGACCAAAGTGCTGTACAGTCAAATAAACAAAATAAACATACAAAAAATCCAATCCAACCCACCCCCATAACCCATTGAGTTACAGGTTACAGAGTACATTAATAATAAATAAAGAGGGAGAATAATGTGATTGTACTGTTTGGTACTGAATTATTACCAGGATTAGGGGGGTACATTTTTTTAATTTTTTTTAATGAAATAAAGACAACAAATAAAATATATTGTTAATACTTTTTTTCTTTTTCCACAGACACTGAGCAGACACAGACCTTCACTGAAACAAGCAGCATGTCATTAGAGGCCGTGAATGTGTCTACTGGGCCACTTTCCTCCACCCTTGTTGTCGCCTCCACTGAGGGCAGCAGCAGCAGCAGCGGCAGCAGCACCGGCAACATCAGCAGCAGTAGCGGCGGCAGCAGCACCGGCGGCAGCAGCCCCGGCAGCGGCAGCACCAGCGGCACTAGTGGCAGCAGCACCGGCAGCAGCAGCAGCACCGGCGGCAGCAGCAGCACCGGCAGCGGCAGCAGCAGTAGCGGCGGCAGCACCAGCAGCAGCGGCACCAGTGGCAGCAGCACCGGCAGCAGCAGCAGTAGCGGCGGCAGCACCAGCGGCAGCGGCACTAGTGGCAGCAGCAGCACCGGCAGCAGCAGCACCGGCGGCAGCAGCAGCGGCAGCAGTAGCGGCGGCATCACCAGCGGCAGCGGCACTAGTGGCAGCAGCAGCACCGGCAGCAGCGGCACCAGCGGCAGCGGCACCGGCGGCAGCAGCACCGGCAGCAGCAGCAGCGGCAGCGGCAGCAGCACCGGCAGCACCGGCGGCAGCAGCACCGGCGGCGGCAGCAGCAGCGGCAGCAGTAGCGGCGGCATCACCAGCGGCAGCGGCACTAGTGGCAGCAGCAGCACCGGCAGCAGCAGCACCAGCGGCACCGGCGGCAGCAGCACTGGCAGCGGCAGCAGCGGCAGCAGCAGCAGCGGCAGCAGCAGCAGCACCGGCAGCAGCAGCAGCAGCACCAGCGGCAGCAGCACCGGCAGCAGCAGCAGCAGTAGCAGCGGCAGCACCAGCAGCAGCGGCACCAGTGGCAGCAGCACCGGCAGCAGCAGCGGCGGCGGCGGCAGCAGCAGCGGCGGCGGCGGCAGCAGCACCAGCGGCAGCACCAGCGGCAGCAGCACCGGCAGCGGCGGCAGCAGTAGCGGGGGCAGTACCAGCGGCAGCGGCACTAGTGGCAGCAGCAGCACCGGCAGCAGCACCAGCAGTAGCGGCGGCAGCACCAGCGGCAGCGGCACCGACGGCAGCAGCAGCAGGGGCAGCAGCAGCACCGGCAGCAGCAGCACCGGCGGCAGCAGCACCAGCGGCAGCAGCACCGGCAGCAGCAGCAGCAGTAGTGGCAGCGGCACCAGTGGCAGCAGCAGCAGTAGCGGCGGCAGCATTAGCGGCAGCAGCAGCAGCAGGGACTGGAAGGACTCCACCCTCACAGACCGGGTGACAGGCGCCTCCCCCGCTGTGTCCTGGGAAGCTTCTTCCCAGATGATGACAGATGAGGCCAGACTCCCTCAGGACAGCCCGGACACCACCCTCAGACAAGGAGATGCTTGGACGTCCCACACAGCCGTCCACACCGACAGCACCTACACCTCCACTAACATCAGCCGCGCTGGGGAGAGGACCCTGCTGTCCGTCACCTCCTCTTCCAGCAACCACACCTCCTCCACCTTTACAGAGGACTCCAACTCCCATCAGGCCCCCTCCACCTTGGGTATTTCTGCTACGGACACTGAGGACTACACCCGCAGTGCCCTGTCCACCAGGACTGACAGCGGGGACACAACAGACCTACAACACAGTACCAGCTCCTTTAAGGCGGGATATCCAGAGACCGGGAGTTCAGGAGGGACCCAGAGTTTAACCGGACAACCTAATGCTACCGACCCTCGATACACCGCCACATCAGAGGAGACCTCCGACTCGACGCCGCCTCTCAGAGTGACGGAGCTCAGCACTGAGAGATCTGAAGTGTCCGTGTCCTCCTCACCATCCGTCACCTCGCCTGCAGGAGGTCCTGTAAACATCTCCTGGACAGAGCAGGGGCGGGGCTTCAGTGTGACCGCCTCCACTGAGTCCTCCAGCGGGGGGCTCAGCTCCAGCACCCAGAACCAGGAGGGCACTGAGGGGGCTTCAGCCCACACCAGGGAGGACCTCTGGGACGTGGGCCTGACCATAGCACCCCCTACTGTCAGCAGTGGAACATCGGAAGTGGACCGTCCGCTAACAAACACTCCAGTGTTGGTTACTGATGCCTTCCTCACCACCACAGCTGTTACTGTTGCAGACAGGTACGTTTTTATAATTATTTAATAAACAATAGTATATGTTTTTCAGAACATCTAGGAAAGAGCAATAAAATAACTCATACATATATTATTTTCTAATTCATTCCGAATGCTGCTTAGACTAGTTGCAGTGTGATAGTATCACCAATATACAAATACAAATACAGACTTCTAGCAACCTTTTGAGCTACTATTGTTCAAAAAGAGTTAAAGACACCGCACACAACACACTGCTCTTTTCGATCCACAACGTTAATTGCAGTGGCGAACCGTCAGGGCCTTTGAGGTATTCAGAGAATACCCTGGAACAGTCAGATAAAACAAACAAAAAATCGATTTAATTATATAAATAAAATACAATGAATAAATGAGAATTGTATCTGTGTTGTTAATCTGTAATATTACAGTGTTACGTTGATTTGTTTGTCCTTCTCGGACCATGCACTGCGCATTTCAGTGGTTTTGTGTTAGAAAAGAAAGCAACCAATCAAATCTTGTTCTGGGTCTCTGGGTAGAATATCCTTCAACCAAGGTATTACATCCTTGATCGAATTCCCTGGCCGTTGCACTGAATGAGAGCGTACGTTTGGACTGACAGTTTGATCAACCAATCATATATTGATTTGTAGCCAACAATGTAGCAATGGGCTTTCAGAGTTCCCCTCGGTTCCAGGGTACTCTAGAAGGCCCGCTAGTTAACTGGCTCGAGACAGAGGACCTAGATAAATGCGACGAAGCAGTTCATGCCATTTTATTGTTTTTAACGTTGAAATGACAAGTACAACAGGCGAAGATGAAGTTGTTGCGGAATTGTTGTGAGTACCGTTTTCAAGACGACAATTCAGTGAAAAGACGGACATTATAACGCCGGGGGGGCGGCAGCGAGGGGTTTGTGTGTCTACAGAAGGTCCAGTTGTGATAGACACGGTTCGCCACTGGTTAATTGAGACTTATCTTCGAGGAGATTATACCATGTTGAATGGCAGACAGAATTGCAAAGGGAAAGCAAGTCTTATAGGGAACCAATCTAAACGCATATCATTTGAGTACCTTGCATCTTGCAGTGAATCATTTGAACTCTTAATGATAATTTAAAGCAAAAACATATTTTGCTACTCAACAAAGTACCTTGCTGATTGAAAGTTTGAAACATCAACTCTAGCACCTCCCGCTGACTGAAACCTTCTTTTGTTTGAAATGAGCAATCACGTCCTCATTTTTGATAGATTAAAAATAATTTGTACATACTTATTATTATTTCTTTAACAGACCAAAGATAATAGAGGAAGACACTTTTAAAGCCACTTCCTCCTCGACCACCACCACCTCCACTCCTCTAGCTCCAACCTCATCCTCCAGGTTCAGCAGCACCGCCATCAGCTCTACCACAGATTCGCCCCCCGAGGCCACCGTCCTGTACACTACCCCCTCCACTACCCCCTCCACTACCCCCTTCACTACCCCCTTCACTACCCCCTTCACCACCTCCTCCACCCTGGCCCTGCTGACCTCTGCAGCTCACCCGACTCACCGGGTGTCCCCCAGCCAAACCCAGTGGCCCTCAACTGGGATGGATAACCCCACAAGCACCACCACCCTGCAGATGGAAACCAGCACCAGCATGCCGGGAATCACCACGACTCAAAGCCACATAACCACCACCTACACCACCAGTACCCCCACCAAGAGTACAGAGGCTCTGCAGACCCCCGGGAAGAAACAGACAGAGGGGGGAACAACACAGCTAGTGGGGACCACTTCACCCACCAAGGCACCAACCCCAACAACACCACCAAGTCAGTATTTTGTACTTACTTAATTTCCAGATGACCAACCTTGACATGGCGTTTCCACACACGATGTGTCCCAGATTATATTTTCTTGCATGTGTATCCATTGTTTTTGAACATTATATTTGCAGAGTAGATAAAATAATTTAACACTTATATTATTCAAATGTGCTTTAAAGAAGAATTACAAAAAAACATAACGACACATAATTTGGCATTTGATATCTTCAAAACAACATAACAAACAGTTTTCTCTCCCACTCTCCCAAGCACCTGTAATAAAGAGGCAGTCAAACGGCTTTTAACAACACCATTTTCATCATAACATCATAAAGTTTGAATTCAAAGCGGCATTCAAAAGCCTCATCTCATACGTAGAATGTAAAAGAAATGACATCAAAAAAGCATTGAACATTAAAGATAATGTTAAGACATTATTTTAGAACGATTAGAGGTAGATTCAAAGGCAGTTTAGTTTGTTCAAGTGACTGAAGATCTGTTCTCTAATGTCTGAAAAAGGTGCTTTCTTTTCGTTGATGCATTTTGAAATCCTCGACTTTAAAGTGACTTTGATGCTGATGGTACCGGAGTGATGTCTTTACTTAATTATATGTTTGGAAAACTGAGTATCAATGCAAAGAAGGAAACCTATCGCAGAAATAGAAAAGTATCTATATAAAAAGAGATTGACGAGCCGTAAAGAATATCAGTATGAAACAACTGTACGTGTCAAATGATTACACTGTTTTGAACTATTTGAATGGCTTTTGTGTTCTCTCTGAACTGCAGGAAACCCTTGTGTGTCAAACCCTTGTATGAACGGAGGGATGTGTGTGAGCTATTTAGGGCATCAGTTCACCTGCCACTGTCAGCAGGCATGGACCGGACTGACCTGCAACCAGGGTGAGCTGCTCTCTTATTACTCACAACACTATCAGCAGCATGCACTTTAACTGCTGTGTTTCAATTTAAGCAAGCATGAAATATCCAGAAAAGCATAATGAAAATGCTCTTTATCTAAATAATGCAGAGGATTATGATACGTGTCAAGGTTTCAGTGAGAACCCTTTCAGAAATGGTTTTGTAATATGTCCATGTGCTTGTGTTTCCAGATGTGGATGAGTGTGAGAGGGACCCCTGCCCCGTCGGCTCCAGATGTGTGAACACCAGAGGGTCCTTCAGCTGCGAGTGTCCGCTCGGCTTCGACCTGGAGGACGGGCGCACCTGCACCAGAGGTAAAACCCTCTAAATACATAACAGCATCACAGCCCTACGAAAAAATATGGTACATTATAGTTGCTCACATTCTAGAAAAAAAAATGTAAAAAAAAACATATACAAAAAAATAAAACCAACCGTGTAAAAATATGTGCATTATACCTCAATGTATCGGAAAAAATTGTAGATACAATTGTGGAAAAATATGTACACTTCAATATAAATAAGTATAAATAAGAATGTTTTTATATGCTCAGTTTGAATAGGTAAATACAGTATCAATGCCGGAGTATTGCAAAGTTGAATACTTGCAAACAGTTTTTGTACTCATAAGTCAATATTGCACGGTTGAATATATAAATAAAAACATTCAATATAGTTGCTAACTATTTTGAGAATATAAAGATAATGTTGTTTCCCCTAAAGCCAACAGTATTTTTCCCTCCGTAGCAAAGACGTTTCTGGGCACATTCAGAGTCAACAGGCTGCCTCATGATCCTCTTATCTTCAAGAGCGCCACCATGCATGAGATCCAGAGAGAGATCCTCCAGCTGGTGAGAGGCCGTCCACATCACCCTGTGTCCCTGCTCTTTCTGATAACATCTCCATTAGGCCTATGTGTACTGTACCTGCTGCTCACTCTCTTCCTGCTTTCCTCCTCAGCTCAATGCTTCGTTGTCAGTCCTACGAGGTTACAGCCGCTCAATGCTGACTAAGAAGTAAGTCCTTGCCGTAGTTGAACGTGTTATTCTTGTACTTTTTCTGTAATTTCTAAAATCACAAGATGAAAACATTAACATTTATAGGCCTGGATTAGAAGAAAAACTAAGGAAGACAAAACAATCTTATTGTTTTTGACTTAACAATGCAACATGGACGTTTTGCTACCTCTGTTTTGACCTCTGACCTGTTCCCCCACAGAGAGGAGGACGGGGTTCATATCTCAGCTGTCCACATGTTTTCCATTTCCACCGATGTGACGAGCGCCAAGGTTTACAACCGCATCAAGAGGTCTCTCAGCAACTGCAGCTCCTCTCTGGCCCACTGCCGCATGGTGCTGCACCACCAGCTCACTTATCATGGTAAACTTCATAGACAATTATTCTAATGAACATTATTGTTTTTTTCTGTGCTCATTTTTTAACTGTTTTCTCTACCATAAGTAGCTGTGAGTTTGTTTACAGCCACTAGAGGGCATAATAAAGCTTTACACAGTTGCTGAAGTTACATCATTACATCACTCAGAAACGTCATCATACAGCTGTGTGCAATAACTTACTTATTGACTCGTTTACATTTTGTACTGCCTTGACCGTATTGTTCTTGTATTTGTATGGTAATGTTGTATTGTTTTGGAAGCGCACTATTCTATGTATCATAGGTCCAATTTAAAGTCACTTTATATATTATATATTAAACATTTTAGCTTGTATTGTGAGAATTATACTTATACTGTCTGTTATGTGTGATTGCACCATCGGGATTGCTTGGAGTTTCGCTGTGTGTAGTGACAATAAAGGAATCTAATCTAATCGATATTTCACTACACTTTACGACAGGAAATCATACAGTAACAGCGAACACCAGCATCTAATACCATGAAAATATAACAACACTGTGAATTAAGATATTCTGAGGGAAACAAGGAGGCTGGTTTGGTGTTTTCTGACATCCTGGTGTGACAGACGGAGAGCAGATTCCTGTGTTGTTGCAGAAGTCATGACGAGTTGTGTCCACTCTGTGTTCCAGTGGAAAGTCTGTGTGTGGCCCAGAAGACTGAGTGTGACGCAGAGCGCTCCTCCTGCACGGACAGCAGCGGCACGGCCAGCTGCCAGTGTCACCTCGGATACTACAAACACACCCCCGACGACCTGTCCTGCTTAGGTGAGCTGAGTGTGCATCTTTAATATTGTTTATGCTTTATTCACCAATTTTTCGCATACACATGTAGACAATTTGGAGAGGTTTTTTTCACCTGGCTGTCAGGAGGTTGTACTCTCTCACCTCCCTCCCCCCTCTCCCCCTTGCCCCCACTGGACTTTAACACCTCCCACACACTCAGACACTCAAATCCAACACCAGACACTTTTTACGCTGCAATGGACAATCTTGCACTAATGTACATTTCCCAAGATATTGAAGTGACTGTTATTTTGTATATATTGATAGTTGTGCTTTTATTTATGTCTTAATGTGTGCATATGTATACATGTGTCTGTTGATTGTGTTTATATACAGTATAGGGTATACATATTTTTATACATATTTATATATATTTGTATTTTTGTATTCGGGATTGTTGGAAACGTAATTCCGATCTCTCTGGCTGTACACACAAACTGAAAGATTGACAATAAAGTTGACTTTGACTTTTGATGAAATAAGTAGAAACATATATATTATTGATTTACAAAACGTTAAAAAGGCACAAATAAGTTACAGGCAAAGTTAAAGTAAATAACAATGAGGTTATGGATAATGCTAAAAGAAAAGCAAGAGGGATCTAAGAAGAAAAAAAAAGTGAAGAGCTTCTTTTCAACAAAACATGTCTGTTTCAGAATGTGGGGATGGCTACAAGCTGGAAAATGACACCTGTGTTCCGTAAGTTGATTTATTGTTTCCTTTCAGTACTGATAACTTATTCTGTACGATTCAAATCTAAATTCTCACTGCAGACTCTCGGTCTACTTTACAGGTGCATGTTCGGATTTGGAGGATTCAACTGTGGGAATTGTAAGTGGCTTTTAAACTCAGCTTTAATAGAGGATGCCTTTGTAAACAATTCGCACATTTGATTTAATCATATAAGCATTCAAATGTTGTGATTTCATATTTCAGTTTACAAGCTGATTGCAATCGTGGTGTCGCCTGCAGGGGGCGCTATGCTCCTCATCCTCATCATCGCTCTCATTGTCGTCTGTTGCAAGTGAGTTGCTGTTATTCATTTAGCACAGAAATGTGTTTTGGTTTGCATTCAATTCGTCTTTTTTATTCCTAAACTGACATTTTCTATTCGATTATTTATTTTTTGTACACACTAATCTGCCTTTCTCTACTGTATTTTCAAGATGCAGATTAAAAAACAAGTGATCGTTTAAGCATCAGTTCACCCAAATGACCAAAACACACATTTCTTGCCTTTCAATGATTTGATGAAGTGAATCAGCTTGATGGAATGTGGCAAAGGTTTCACTTTTATAAACCCGTTTGATCTCCAAGGAAAGACAAGAACGACATAAACAAGATCATCTTCAAGAGTGGCGACATGCAGATGTCCCCGTATGCGGACTTCCCCAAAAATAACCGCATATCCACGGAGTGGGGCAGGGAGACCATCGAGATGCAAGAGAACGGCAGCACCAAGAACCTGCTTCAGATGACTGACATTTACTACTCTGTAAGTGGACATACAACACTACTCATTTCTATCTCACACACCTTCATTCGTCTTCATTGTTCAAGTTAAGTCTTTGATTTTTGGGTTTAAATACCACTAATAAATCACTATATAAGTCAAAACAAACATCTCAAACATTATTGTTCCTTTCTGTGCTCTTTTCCTCAGCCTGCGCTACGTAACTCAGACCTGGAGAGAAACGGCCTGTACCCGTTTACAGGCCTGCCGGGGTCCCGCCATTCGTGCATCTACCCCGCCCAGTGGAACCCGTCATTCATCAGTGAAGATTCACGAAGAAGAGACTACTTCTAACTGCCCCACCTTGATCAAACACACACACACACACACACACACACACACACACACACACACACACACACACACACACACACACACACACACACACACACACACACACACACACACACACACACACACACACACACACACACACACACACACACACACCCAGAGAATGGCCATCTCTTCTACTGATAATTATGATGCGTTATAATGGGTTTCTCTCACGGTCAGAATGCTACCTAGCACCCATTTGACCATCAGCATTGTGTGTGTGTGTGTGTGTGTGTGTGTGTGTGTGTGTGTGTGTGTGTGTGTGTGTGTGTGTGTGTGTGTGTGTGTGTGTGTGTGTGTGTGTGTGTGTGTGTGTGTGTGTGTGTGTGTGTGTGTGTGTGTGTGTGTGTGTGTGTGTGCGTGCGTGCGTGCGTGCGTGCGTGCGTGCGTGCGTGCGTGCGTGCGTGCGTGCGTGCGTGCGTGCGTGCGTGCGTGCGTGCGTGCGTGCGTGCGTGCGTGCGTGCGTGCGCGCGCGCAAGTGCTCATCTTTTGCAAGTGAAATGTGTCCCATAGTGTTATTGTGTGACCATTTCAGTGTTTTTGCATGTTTTAGCTCATTTACTTCAACTCACACATTGCATTTCTTCTGTTTTGTTTTATGTGTTTTATGTGCCTCCCAGACAGCCACTGATTCTCATTTACTTCACTGTGGAAAACAATTTGTAGACGCTTGAAACGTGCGTGAGGTAGGTGATCCATGACAGTAAACAATCATATCTGCCGCGTTGCTGCCTGGTAATGCACTGCAGATTATCGTGAAAAAATCTGCTCTGCATTAATGCACAATGATTATTAATGCAGATTTGATGTTTACTCACTAGACAGGAATCATTGAATTTAGGAATGTGGGAAAACACGTTCAAATAATATAGAAAACAACAGTGATATACTCTTTATGTGATGTGTAGCAAATAGACTAGAACATGCAAAAACATGGAAATGGTCCTTTGAGTGCTGAAATATAAAAATGTGCGTGCTACTGCTGTGATTCAAAAGTATTTCTTTAATGATTCCATTAAGTATTGATTGAACAAGACCATATAAAACCACTGAAGAATGCACAAAGGTTGGTTTAATGCCAATAGAAACTGAGGAATGACTGAATTCTGATGCCAATGTTTATTTATTCCCTCTATGTCCAAGTCCCTGACATGTAGCACAATGGACATCCCATATACACACTGACAGACCGGAGAGTGTTACACGTGTGTGTGTGTGTGTGTGTGTGTGTGTGTGTGTGTGTGTGTGTGTGTGTGTGTGTGTGTGTGTGTGTGTGTGTGTGTGTGTGTGTGTGTGTGTGTGTGTGTGTGTGTGTGTGTGTGTGTGTGTGTGTGTGTGTGTGTGTGTGTGTGTGTGACAGACAAGTAATTAACTGCATACCAGAAGGATTATAACTGTTAATGAGTGTTTCACTGTAAAGATTGTAAATAGTATCATAATTAGTTTGCATTAGTATGTATGTATATTTTTGTGTGACTGTTTACCTTCTTTGTGTTTATATATGACCTGTTGATTCTGGCGTTTTAGTCAGACGTTTCTTATTTAAATAAAAAAATTGCACAACACTTTCTGACTCCATTCGAAAGGATATTTTTTCCAGGTATTTCAAATTAACACCCTTGGGGTTTTTCTTTAACAGTTTTCCATTTAATTCATATAGATTTAAATTGTTCAAACATTCCATTTGTTCTTTAAGTGTTAATGAGTATTTCTTTATTTGTGGAAAAAGTGTTTTACATGTAGCCTACTCATGGTCCATTGAAGTTGGTTTCCTGTAGCGTGATGTATGGCCATTAGCTAGCAACTTATGGCTCACCACTGCATTTGGATACTTTAACAATGTTGCATACTGGGGTCAAACTGGCAAAGCTTTATTTATTGTGTCTTGCCCTTTATATATACAGTCTATGGTCTTGCCCCAAATGTGCAGCTTGGATAGAGTGTGACAAAAATAAAGATTGGTTCCCGCAAAACATAATTCAGGAATGTGAGAGCAGACAGGTGTCAGTGCTTGAATTTATCAACAATGTTGCAACCTTGTGCGGGAATAGCAGGGGCAGAAACACAAAAGTCTCACACACACACACACACACACACACACACACACACACACACACACACACACACACACACACACACACACACACACACACACACACACACACACACACACACACACACACACACACACACACACACACAGAAGGCCCAGACAGGTGCACAGGACCTACAATTTCCACACTTTTGTTAGCGCCGGGTCCAGTGGACCCCGAACACCCTGTATGTAATGTAAATGTGTAGGGGGGGGGGGGGGGGGGGGGGGAGTACAGTGGGTGGTCATTGTAAATGGGTTCTGATATGTTCTTCACAGAAAATGAGCCAAGGCCATTGAATGTGGGTTTTTATTTGTGATGCTGTATACTTATGGCAAAAAACTGATGATGAATAAATAAAATAATACAACATAGGCTATGTGTCTTTGTGCCCTGATTTGCACAAAGATGTGTGTTCTCTGTGAATATTTCTTTATTTGTGGAAAAAGTGTTTTACATGTACTCATGGTCCATTGAAGTTGGTTTCCTGTAGCGTGATGTATGGCCACTAGCTAGCAATGAACATGTATGGCTCACCACTGCATTTGGATACTTTAACAATGTTGCATACTGGGGTCAGACTCAGCCCCATTGCCCTTTTTCTTTTAGAAGACATTTCATGCAGGTTATTGGTTAGAGTCTACACTGTAACATAAGAAGCAATAATACAAATAATAAGTTATATCTGTACAAAAAAAATCTACCATTAAAATTATTCTGCACATTTCTTATTAAAAATGATGGGTGATTTATCTAGGACCTATGTCTAGGACCCATGGATAAATCACCATCAAAAACCACCAAAAATATTTGACTCAAAATAAAACCAAAAATATCTGCTGTATGGTGTCTTCTTAAAAATACTTTTTCAACAATATTTGTTGTTTCTCTGGTATCTTTTTATTTGTGATGCTGTATAGTCATGGCAAAAGACTGATAATGAATGCTGCTTAGGCTACAAGGAAATATTTCTTGAGGTGCACTAAAAAAATGTTTAGTCAAACACATGCAATGTTCTTGTTCAAGGGATCTGTATGTCAGAATGTGTATGTTGCTGTGTGGACCTCAGAGTTTGTGCGTGCTTCTTAACAAGAGCAAGACTTGCACGGAAGACATTTTGCAACTGTCCCAAACAAGGTATGTTCACTCCATCCATCTTCTCCCGCTTATCCGTGGTCGGGTCGCGGAGGTAGCAGTTCCAGCAGTTCACTGAAAACCTTAACTATCTAACCGAAAAAAACATCTTTATATATGTACACATTTTACCAGTGTAGTCTTTAACATAAAACAATGGACACAGAGAAAGGGTTTACTGTCCTATGTGCCATCACACATTACATTACATTAGATGTTACTTGTTAGACGCTTTTATCCAAAGACTCAATACTGTGGACAATCCCCACAGGAGCAATTTGGGGTGAAGTGTCTTTCCCAGGGACACAACGACATGTTGACTGCAGTGGGGTTTGAACCTGTCACTGTGCCACACGCCTCCCATTTTAGTATTTCGAATGTATAGTTTAACATTTTGGAAAATGTTCATATTTGTTTCCTTTAAAATAAGTAGGTGAATACCTCCCACTTCCCTGTCAATACCTCTCTGCTTAGCAAGACTGGAAACAAGGGGAAACACACACACACACACACACACACACACACACACACACACACACACACACACACACACACACACACACACACACACACACACACACACACACACACACACACACACACACACACACACACACACACACACACACACACACACACACACACACACCCAGAGAATGGCCATCTCTTCTACTGATAATTATGATGCGTTATAATGGGTTTCTCTCACGGTCAGAATGCTACCTAGCACCCATTTGACCATCAGCATTCAGGGTGGCATACAGGTGTGAATGCAGGTGGGTGTGGAAGTGCTCATCTTTTGCAAGTGAAATGTGTCCCATAGTGTTATTGTGTGACCATTTCAGTGTTTTTGCATGCTTTAGCTCATTTACTTCAACTCACTCTCACACATTGCATTTCTTCTGTTTTGTTAAAGACTGTTTAATGTGTTTTGATGTGCCTCCCAGACAGCCACTGATTCTCATTTACTTCACTGTGGAAAACAATTTGTAGACGCTTGAAACGTGCGTGAGGTAGGTGATCCATGACAGTAAACAATCATATCTGCCGCGTTGCTGCCTGGTAATGCACTGCAGATTATCGTGAAAAAATCTGCTCTGCATTAATGCACAATGATTATTAATGCAGATGTGATGTTTACTCACTAGACAGGAATCATTGAATGCAGGAATGTGGGAAAACACGTTCAAATAATATAGAAAACAACAGTGATATACTCTTTATGTGATGTGTAGCAAATAGACTAGAACATGCAAAAACATGGAAATGGTCCTTTGAGTGCTGAAATATGAAAACGTGCGTGCTACTGCTGTGATTAAAAACTGTCTACATAATGTGGCATTTCTGATCCATGTTCCATGTTGGTCTCAACAGTGCAAGGCTCCCTAGAACTGAACAGAAACAGAGGCACAACTTCCTTTGATTTTTTGACCTTTCTAAACCAGCAATGGAACGTCAAATTATTCGTTTGGGTGAGCAGGCTTTTCTTTTAATCAATGTTCCTCTCATCCTCATCAGCCTCACTGCGAACATCTTCTATGCATCTTGCTTGATCTTCTGCAAAACCCAAAGACTCAAGCAGCCTTTAAAGATGATTCTGGTAGTCCTTGTCTGGTGCTCTATTACTTACTGTGTCTCTATGGCCCTTCTGTATTGGTTCTTACATACAGAGAATCATGTTGAAGTGTTGATCGTGGCGTGGGGGGTTGTGGAGTGCTATATGAGCAATAGCATGGCATGTTCTGTGTTGCTGAACTTTTACTACTATATCCAGATTGTCCCTCTACAGCGAGCTTTTCTGATCTGGGTAAAGAGGAACATTAAGATTCTCATTTACATGGTTTTGCTTTTTGACGGGATCATTTTCTTGTTTGATAGTGTCATTTCTACAGCAGATACAGTTATTCAAACCATAACTCGTGTCAACGGTACATTGACTGAATATTGGAATGATGGACTTCTCCAGGCAGTCGATGCTTGTTTCATCATTGTACAAGTGCATACCCTGTTATGTCTATGTATTATCTCGGTTTCTAGCTTTTCCACAGCCCACTACTTGCATAGACACATAAAAACAGTGACACAGGGCAACATCTACTCCGCCACTATGAAAATTAAAAGTCAGATAAGGGTCACCATCACTGGGATCATTCAAGGAGTCCTTTTTTTACTCTTTGCCACTTTCACTTTCCTTTATTCTTTCACCTCCAACTTATCCCCACATTTTTACTTCAGTGCCTGGATACATTTAACAGTCTCCACGATATACATATCCGGCACCACAGTGAACTTGGGCATTGGTCAGGCTATATTCAGGCAAAAGGTAGCCAATGCCTGGAAGGCAATCACATCAATGTGTGGTGTTGGCATGAACACAAATGATGTGAAATCGCACTCTAGCCAGTTGACATCAGTTGAAATAGCAACTATAACTGTTGATGTCCGAATGTAAGTGTGATTATCAGATGTTTGCGATGGTAGTGTTGCTAGGAATCATTGAATACAGTGTAATGTTTCAATTGATGAATGGAATAGCAACATAATTACGTAAATGTCCCTTTTAACGCAACTCTAGTGGGTTGTATTATGGACAAAGCAGTATCAGAAGAGGTTCACTTCATGCTTTGACAAGCAACAGATAATATCCACATGCAATGATTGTATGTAAACACATTATTGTACCAAGCCTCTGATTAAACAGAAATTGAAGTGTGAGTAGAAGCAGATGTGACGGTGTTTAAAAAAGCATTTTGTGTGACTTCAACATTAAAGGAGAACTCAGACTTTCAGACAAGATGTTGAACCACCACGTAAGGAGGGACACTACCTAATTTGTGCACACATGATACATTTTCAAGCCATGGAAGAAGCTTTTCAAGTTGGAAAAAATATCCCTTTTGACATCAATAGGTTGTCTTATGAAACACCCTTATGAGTTGCATCATGGGAGGTAGAATCTTGTGTTTTAGGAGTTAAACCTATAAAGACCTCAGATTGTGACCTTTCCCTTTTTCTAAATCTGTCTCCTATTGCTCCATAGCTTCACAGTGAAATCAGTAACACTTTCAATGATGCTCAGATCTATAATGCATCATAAACATATTAATTGTGCATCATATTTAGCTTACAGCACAATTATGCAAACTCATAATTAATTCAGTATTTTATAAAAATATGCATGGCTCATTATAAAGGATTCTATAATGAATAATAAGTGTAAGTAATTATCATATGCTTTATAATCACTGGTTCTTCCTGAAATGTTAATGCAAACCTATGTCTAAATGTATAGAGCATATGATTACATTACTACAAATATATTATAATAAACTGTGGGAAATATAAAATAATATTGAAGTACTAAGATAATTGTACTTATAAATCCTTACAAGAGGTAAAGTAAAATAAATCTTAAAGGGCGTTCTGAATGTTTGCCTTTAGTTATACTCATTTATTTCATTTTAAGCATTGGGCCTCCGAGTTGTTGTCACCAAATTATCAAGAAACTACTGTATTCCTACTTGTTTTTGCAATTTAATGGTAATTGTAATATTCCAATTTGCATGTGATGCAAATACCTGCGAAGCTACTATGCTCAGAGTTGGAGTACCTCACAGGTTTCCTCTGTCAGAGGACCACAAAGGAGGAATTCACTGATCTATGTGCATCTCCCAACAATGTGCAGCTGCATCAGGTGCTTCTCAGGATACGAACTGAACACTTTAGAGTAAATAAAGGACTTGCACACTGACGGATCTCTAGACAAGCGTTTCAACACAACGGGATCTTCATCAGAGTTACAAAACATAAGGACGGAATATCTACCCTGTGACCTGATCAACAGGCCTATTGCCACTTTCAACATCGTGGCTAATGCGTTTTACATCTTCTGCATGGTCTGTCCACTAAACGGAGAAAAGGTCAGACAACCTCTGAAGCTTCTCCTGTGGACCTTGACATGCTGTACAATAACATGCCTGGTGTCAGCTACTGTGTTGTCCTTCACTGAATTAAAAGATGTTATGTTGTATTTTAGAAAAGCCTTATATTTGTTGTATATATCTAGTGTGGCCACTAGTATGACCTCATCTGTTTGGCTGAACTTCTTCTACTACACCCAGATTGTACCTGCGCAGAGAGCTCTCTCCATCTGGATTAAGAAGAATATCAAGTCGGTCATCTACTGCATTTGGCTTGCTGAGAGAATTTTTGTTGTGTGTGAGGTCATGGAAGTACAATATCGTACTTTAGGGAATTATACATTTGATGGCTACAGTTACAATTTCACGGTATATAATGACACAATTAATTTACAATCTGAATCGAAGATGCCGAATGACATTATGGCGTATGTGGTGAGGACCTACATGATATTATCTCTCTGTGTGATGGTGATGACGAGTCATTGTACTGTAGTCTACCTGTGTGGACACATGCGTCGTATAGTAGCAAACGGACAGCCAGTGTCCCATCCACGGTTACGCAGCCAGGTGAGGGTCACCGTCACTGGCATCCTACAGGGAGTCCTGTACCTGGTCTGCGCTGTGTGGACTATGTGCGAGTTCTTTTCCAATGGACGTTCCTGTATGTATATCATTCACTGTACCCATTTCACTGTCATTAACCTGTACATGTCAGGCACTACGGTGGCCCTGGGGGTTGGTCAGGCTGTATTCAGGCGGAGAGCAGTGGACATCTGGCTCAGAGCAGCTCGATTGCTGCAGAGAAGAACAGACTGAACAAGGAGGGTGAGACAGGAGCTCAAACCAGAGGACAGGGATATGCTGCATCCTTGAAGGAGCTCAGAGAAAATAACTGTTTTCATGTTTTAAATGTCAAACCCTGATTACCAAGAGATAATCTCTTGTATAAATGCAATTGGTAAATTCTGCATGGGGTATAGGTTTAAAACCAAGAACCAACTGATATATAATATATATATATATATATGTGAACTATAGGACTCAGATGAGGGTGTTGAACCTTTCCTTGTACATGTGATGTTTGGATGTTTTGGTGTTGTTGTTTTTTTGTTTTGTTTCTTTCCGTTAACTGTCAAGTGGGAACTAAGTTTTGTTTTTTTTGTGCATTTTTTTGTTTCTCTTATTTTCCTACGATACTGTTATGATTGGCTGTGAATAAGAAAATATGAAGGACAGACCATCTATTTTTTTTTTTTACATGTGCAATGTACCAAGACATCGTCCCAAACGACGACAGTCTTTGTGCTGTAAACAAAGTCTGTCCAGTAAATACAAACCATGACAATGTATTTATATTATTTTTAGCTCGCTGTATTTAATATTTGTGAATACTTTGATAAAATATGTGTAACACAAGTTCTAGTTATATCTCAGATGTCCATGAGGTATTATATTTGAGTTTTTGTGAAATACAGTAATATTATTATAATATGTTTTATGTTTTAATCCCTGTACATGCTTGATTTCTGATATATGGATATATTAAGCAGCTGTAAGACTGGGGTTCAGCTAATATATCAAATGCAAAATAAAAACCTGTGTTTGTTTCAGCAATTTAGTTATTATTGCCATCATGATTCTTCAAACATGTCTATGTTCATCCTACTATGTATTTTTAGAAGAGATTAATGGGCCCTGGTTTTAGTAAAGTTGCCTAGTGGACGTTTTTGTCCGGAGGAATGTCTTTCACATTACTACAACCCTCCTATATTTATAAATCAAACGTCTATAAACATAAAAAAGGATTATGATATACTACAAGGTAATTGCATACAAATAAAGGTAAATGTTTATTAATGTATTTGTCAAAAACCATGATTCCTAATGTGAGCCCCCATATGTAGAGGCTGATGTTTGAACAGATAATGAAGGACAATATAGAAATAACAAAGTTGTTGTATTAATATGAAATAACAAGCCATCATTGGAGAAGTAACATGACCGATGACTAGTATTGTACATTAATGGACACTTTGAAATGTCATTCATCTACAAAACAAGACATAAACAAGATAAATCATAATTTATAAATCATAATCAAGCTGCATAAGCTGCACAGCACATAATGATCACTCCTTACTCAGATTGATCCCATCCAGAGATGGCAAAAGTACACACATCCTTTACTCAAGTAGAAGTACAGATACTCGTGTTTAAAAATACTCAGGCAAAATATATTTATATAAGGGGGGACCCTTATCAAAAAAGTAACATTTTTAAAAGGGGGATCCTTATTATTTTTGAAGAGTGAAGGAATTATTATTGAGCAACACAACAGGATAATTAACGCTTCCCCAATCAATAACATCTGATGAAACATCTAATGTAAAAGCCAGAAGCCCTTAGAATCAACTGCAATAATGACATATGCATAAATATTCATATATTGGCTAAACCCTAACTCCATCGGCGTTTCACAAAGATTCAGTCAAGATTTGATTTCCTTAACACACAAAACTAAAATAGTTATGGAAAATATATGATGTGAAGTTAATGCTTATTATTTGCTCCATCGTGTCATAGTGTGTTAATGCCGGTTATCTGTGTTCATTTGCAGATAGTAAATATATATCCCTCACCTGTTTAGGCACTTACAGGGAATAAAGTTGTTACCTTCATGATTTGTTGGAAATATTGCATTATGAGGTGTTTGCATCTATGGTCATTCGGCCAACATGTCTGATCCACATCTCTCCTCTTCATTATTTGTAGTTCAAATCATTTCTGTATTGTATATTGAATGAACCTATAACTATAAGCTCTCTTTTAGTCTATACATTATGCTCTTCCAAAGCCACTCAGAAGGAGGCACTACATTTGCCCGATTTAGATGATGTAATGTTCTGCCTCATTTTTATCAAAAATAAACTCTAATGTTTGAATCATCCTGCTTGGAAAAACAAGCATTGTAAATAAAATCCCAAAATGTCAAGGTTATTCCAATCATCAACACATAAAATAAACACATGGAGTAATTTCCGTAATCCTTTTTAGGCAATTTCTCACAAATGTGCTTTATTTACATCTGCCTTTGCATGGTATGCAAAGTGCTCAGATTGGTCTCATTGCATACGGCTGCTTTGTAGGCTTTATTTGTGAGCTCACTTCAAAGGAAAAAGACATTAACACGGAAACAGCAAATAGATTAAAGATGAACCACCTTGCATTTCTCCGAATTAATGGAACTCTTGTTTTTCTAAATGCCCTGGCTAATGCGTTTTATGTGTTTTGCATTGGCTGTCCACTTAACGGAAAAAGGATCAAACAACCTCTGCAGCTTCTCCTGGGGACCTTGATTGGCTGTTCAATAACATACCTGATGTCATTTATGGTGATGGTCTTTTCTCGTCAAGCTGAAAGTTGGAGAGCCTCTCGGATCTCAAATGTGGTGGCGGTCTGCAGTCTGTCCAATAGTATAACATCCTCTGTTTGGCTGAACTTCTTCTACTACACCCAGATTGTACCTGCGCAGAGTGCTCTTTCCATCTGGATTAAGAAGAATGTCAAATCCATCATCTACTGCTTTTGGCTTGTTGAGAGAATTTACACTGTGTTCGATTTTACAACCTTGTATTTGGGCCATTCGTTTTATAGATTTGGATCGAGCAATTCCACAATGGATCATGACACTGTGGTTTCTTCCTTGAAATGGCTCAAATATGTATTCCTCATTGTGGTTCAGATTCTGAAGATCCACTTATTTTTCTGTCTGTGTGTGATGATGATGTCGAGTCTTTGTACTGTAGTCTACCTGTGTGGACACATGCGTCGTATGGTAGCAAACGGACAGCCAGTGTCCCATCCACGGTTACGCAGCCAGGTGAGGGTCACCGTCACTGGCATCCTACAGGGAGTCCTGTACCTGATCTGCGCTGTGTGGACTATGTGCGAGTTTTTTCCCTTTGTGTTCATCGATCCAACCATACATTTCACTGTCATTAACCTGTACATGTCAGGCACTACGGTGGCCCTGGGAGTTGGTCAGGCTTTATTCAGGCAGAGAGCCGCGGATATCTGGCTCAGAGCAGCTCGATGCTGCAGAGAACAACATACTTAACAAGGAGGGTGAGGCAGGAGCTCAATCCAGAAGACAGGACACTGGTGAGGTGAATCAAGCTGCCCCTGAAGCTTGAATATTAATGTAAGAGTTTAGACACAATCAATGTTTTGTTTTAAAGGTTAACTTTTTTTGCATCAACACAAATGATAAGCCAATATTTAGCATGGGGTATCTTTGTTAAAAACAAGAACACAGTAAAAAACAATGACTACAATTACAAACCATGACAATATGCAAGCAGAACTTTTTGTCAACTTATTTTTGCAACAAAATAGTGCTTCTATAGTGTTTTAACACTTTATTTTAATTGTTAGGTTTACACCATAACATAGGCTACAGTTTGTAACTTGAGATGTATCTACAATTTAGATTTGTATGATATATTATGTTTTTATGTTATAGATGGCAAGGTGCCCCGCAAATTGATGATGAGTAATATTTCTATTGTGTTTTAACCTTTGTATTTGCTTTATTTCATATTATTTTCACATATCCATTCTGAACTTTCTTAGAAATTATAGCTCCGACCAACTACAACAGTCACATGATACTTACAAACTAATGCATCAGTATAAGTAATCATATATAAGTTATAATAGTAAAACCCTTATAAGGCACATTTTGATAACCATTTCATTTTCATCTTTATTTCAAACAGATTAAAAAAAAAAATGAAAAAAAAGGTGAAAAAGAATACCGTATTGTTAGAATACAGTATTTATCAATATTCCTAATAATATTTATATATTCAACAAAAATGTTCATATTAATATGTATATGTTCAACAAAAATATTCATAATGATAATAATAATAAATCACATGTGTCCGAAACCATAGATTATTTTTAAAAGATTCAGAAACAAAATATCCAAGATGTGAACAATATATTTCTATCAATGATTTTGCCCTTTGATGCTGGCAGAGGTCACAGGCTCTGAAATGATACCTCCATAATCTGTCGTAAATATTTGTATCTATATTTAACATCTCAATGACCTACGAAATGTAAGAGAGTATCTTTGTAAAACACAAGTTGCTGAATTGTTTTTTGTTCTGTACAACAAAAAACAGGCGGTAGGCCTACAACTGTATGATCCTTTTGTATTTCTTGTGGTGAGGCTTAATGTATATCAATATTAAAATGTAACAATATTTGCTTCCCATGTATTGTCCTCATTCTTTGTGGTTTAAATGACTGCCTTGTTAGGACTGCATACCTGATAAACCATTGGACTAAAAACTGTAACTTTTTGTAATAGTGTTTTGTAAGTTTTCTATACAATTGTACCAAAGCCATATGGACTACAATTAAGGTTACTGGCCCTTTAATCTAACATCATTCATGATATTTTCTAAATTACCTTTTTTTAAACCATGGCAAAGGCTCACATTTTGTGGAGTCAAAAATGTAAATATACAAGAAAGTAATCTCTTTCTATACAGGAGCCTTACAGCAGTTATAATATTCTGGAAATGCTTTGTATAAACACAAACTACATTATACATAATTGGGAGAAAAATATTTGACAATTGAGATATTAAGAAAAAACAACATTAAATGGAACGTACATAGTTGAAAGATGTTATATTATAATGATACAATAATTGTCTTGTAATTATGATATAATTCAGATATAATTTATATTTATAAGATCATTTTCTTTTATTTTGAAATTAAAGTGTTTGAGAGATTTTACCTTGAAACATTACAAGATAAAGAGGTATTAAGATTATATTTATGTGTGTTGAATACAGTTGAATTCACACAAAGCCTTAATATCAAACTTTAAAGAAAAATACAACATTCTGAGGTCAAATTGGCTCTTTGGGTACAATTAAACATTAAATATCGTAATGTAATGCAATGAAAGTATGGTAAGGAAAACACTTGCCGAGTCTGATCTTCTGAAGGGGCCCTGAAGGCATCATGAGTGCGGTCCAGCCCCTCCTCCTCCTCGCTCCTCGATCTCGGCAGTTGATGAGTGAAGCAAGGGAGGTGTCAGTTAGAAGTACAGCGGATCTACCGATAAACGGGATAACATAATGTCATCGTTTCACCGGGAGTTTGATAGCCAGATAACCCGGTCAGATATTATTTTTTGGAACGATCGACAAAGGAAACAACTGAAGATTTAAGCTTTCAGCTGTATATTTTACGGGAGTAAACCATGTTCAATCAGGTGAGCGGTTATGCGTTATAAAAATACTTTATTAACGTCCAGGCTCAGTAACTCAGTGTCATTTTTGTTAGTAATGTTAGTATAAACGTATGTACGTTGAACCTGTGACGGACGAGAATATCCAGAAGTGTAACTTAACGAATACAGCTCTTGTTAAGTTACCTGGCTCCGTAAATTAACATGTGTTATTGGTGTGGTAACTTTCACACTACCTCATCATAGCTGTTTAACGCTTTAATGTGACTGTAATTAAACCGTTTAAACAGCAGCGGTCCTATTTCTTTATTATTCCGTTATTATTCCGTTAGTTAAGAAGGCGTTGTAAACTGAGTGAACCAGAGTTGAAACAAATAAGCTGTGAGCAAAATGAGGGATTTATTTTCCGTGTCAAAACCAAAATATGTGTCCGAAAGAGGGTACTGAGGGCACTTTTAGCCTTTCAAAACGAGGCTCACAGATACCCTGTAACCAGTGGTGTAATTTACTCAAGTACTGTAGGCCTACTAACATACGATTTTTGGGTCCTTGTACTTTGTTAGAATATTTTATTTCATGCAAGTTTATTCTTCTACTCCACTACAAGTTGGGAACCAATATTGTTCTTTTTACTTCACTACAATTATTTGACACAATTAATTACTAAGTATTTACTTTACAGATTCAGATTAATATCTATTACAAAACATAAACTAATACATAAACTATAATACACAATTATGATTAGGATATTTAGCAGTAGCATATAACGTATTAAAAGTAGGTCCAATTTTTCCAGCTCTGATGAACACATTATTGCACCAAAACTAATAATCCAGGAATTGATATGATTCTGAAAGGGGACATGACGCACAATAAGAACTTTACTTTTGATACTCTAAGTACCAATGCCAATACTTTTATACTTTTACTTAAGTAAGATTTTGAATGCAGGACTCTTACTCGTAAGAGAGTATTTTTACACTTTAGTATTTCTATTTTTCCCATCTGTAATAAATAGTATTACCATGTCTTGAAAGGTTATACATTCACCAATCTAACCCCAACACATTATATGGTCTCATTATCCATAGACAAACAGTATTTTGTATCATATCTGCTTTTATTGATAACTTTTTTCACATCAGTAGGTGTCCATTACCTTCTAACATGTTTTTTTACTGTCAGGTAATTTGAGGGGAAATCTGCTGCCTTGGCTACCTTGACCATCAGTGGTATGGCCCCGGCTCTTACCAAAACCCTGAAAGATGGCCATGGGATCCACCTGTCCTCCCCTCCTGCCTCGGTCAGAATGGACTCAGATGGAAGAGTCATTTGTAGTTCTGAGCTGGAATCTCAGATGGGCTTAACAGATGATGGTGACCTCCAGAAGATGTGGCTGAACCTTTCCCTGTTCCCCTCTCTGGACCTGGGTCTCCCTCTGAGCCCCCTGGAGTTCCCTGCCAACCCGGTGCTCTCCCCCTGTCTGCAGGCGTCTGCCAGGCAGTGTGAGACCGAGTTTCTCCCCAGCCCGGCCTCCCTCCTCAGCCTCCTCTCCTTCCCTAAAGGCCTGAGAGATTCTCATCAGGTGGCCTGCGTCTTCCCAGGTGTACCCGACATGTTTTTAGTCCCTGTCCCTGAGCACAATGGCCAAGAGGCTTGTCTGCTGCATGGTGCTGCTCCTGAATATGGGCCAGGTGGTGGTGATTTGCAGCATTACCCTTTTATGCGGAGTGTTCCTCCTTCTTATTGCCATGGAGAGAGTGGCTCCCAGGGCTACACTCCATACTTTGCACTCCAACCTACACTGTCACAGGGGAGAGTGACTCCAATGGGCTGTCCTAGTGCATCTTCAGTGCAGCCTTGTAATTGCAGGGTGAACTCCGACCAGCTGGCACCGAGAGCTGTGAAGGAGCAGCTCTGCAGGCAGGCAGGGCTGCAAAGCCGAGCTCAGAGGCTGCAGAGGAGACTGCAAGCGCTGCTAGGAGAGCATGCTTTGCAACACTGTGACCAGCAACTAGAGGGGCTGAAAAAGCATTGTCAAATCAGCGGCGTGTCTCTGGACAGCTCAGACTCCTTAAGTTCCTTTATACTACCTCCACAAGTGGGAAGTGATCCCTACTGTTCTTGGCTGGATTCGCCCACAGCCTCGTTTTCCTTCTCAGAGCTCAGAGAGTTCAGCTGCTCCAGCCAGGCGCTGCTGAGAGGCCTGCAGGAGGCGTTGGACTCTGAGGCCACCGCCAGCAGCAGCTCAGATGAGGAGGGAGAGGAAGTTAGGATACACACTAAAAAGAAAACGTCACCTGTGTGAGTATCCGGAAAGTGGAAGTTTATAAGTAACCTAACCCTAACATTAATAGACGAAACTACATTTCTGGTTCCCTTTTCAGAGCTACTTATCATTTGTATTTTCATTTTTTACTTAAAATATCATGTGAAGCCATTAAATGATTTGTTAAAGGTCCCCTATTATACTGTTTTTCATCAATATATTATAGTTCTCAGATATATACAAAACATGTCTCTGAAGTGTTTGGTTCCAAACAACAAACAGATCATGCATTGTAGCATCCCATAATCCCCTCTGTTTCAGCCCTGTTTCAAAAGTGCTGATTCTCTGTCTGTTACTTTAGATGAAAATAAGGAGCCACTCCCCACGCTCCTCTGAGAGATATTTGGTTAGAAAGAACACAATGGTGCTCTAGGAGGAGATTCAGGTGATAAGGGGGGGGGGGGGGGGGGGGTACCTTGGTTGGTTATTGGCTAATGGTTAGTTACACAAGCCAAAAAATCGTTATGACATCATAAAGTGGCCAAAATCTGATCAGCTCATTTTCAGACAGTTTTTATATAAATGGATCAGACCAAGAAGAGAGAGAATCTTTTTTCCTGAAACTTTCAGAATCTCTTTACACAGAGGGGACACATGTTGATGTAGAAAATAAATGAACAAGTGGATTTTGCATAATAGGTGACCTTTAAAAAAGAAAAGCCAGAACGTGGTACATTATGGATAAAACCCATACTTGGGTTATACATTTTATTTGTAAACTGCTACTTGTTTACTGGGCTGTTTTGCTTATTCGAAAGCTAATTTTCCACTCACTGGGCATGGAACGGTCGGTTTCTATTTTTACAAGCAAATTGAGTAAGACCCATTTCCTGGTCTCTTATGTTGTGGGCCACTTTGGAATCGAGGTCTGTTTCTTATTTTGAACTTTGTGTATTTTTAAGAGCTGCAGTTTGTCACATGTTTCACAGCTGGTTATTCCAGCTAAATCAACACGCTACAAAGGAGACACTTGAGAATCCCTTGAACCTCATATATTTTGTGTATCAAGTTAAGAAGAACCATGTCATTTCACACAGTGTCAAATATGAAGTTACCAACTAGTGTTGTAGAAAACAATAGGAAACTATTTAAACAAAGTTAACTGCACTCTCACTGCCAACATATTTGTTATGCTCTTCTGGGATTGGGTTTGCCAGAAGCCAGCTGTTGTTGTCGATGGAGCCAATGAGTTCAGGACAATGGAGATACTGAAACTAAACGAGATGAAACTTGTTAAAAAAAAACACAGATTTAATCAGATTGGCTTATTCCAGGATGGCAGATTATACGATTTGGAAAGTCATCTGAGTGAAAGAGTTCCACTGTGTCTGTACGGCACATATTTTACTTGGCGTTCAGAAGAGATTACACTGTTTGTTGTAAGCACTAGTTCGGTCTTCCCAGCTGTGGAGAGTATGATGACATTTTTCAGCCAGACACACACACACACACACACACACACACACACACACACACACACACACACACACACACACACACACACACACACACACACACACACACACACACACACACACACACACACACACACACACACACACACACACATTATTTTTCCATGCTGCATTCATAACATGTTCAACACACTTTGCCCACAGGCTAGGAAATAAACACGGCGGAGCCAGCAAGCCGCATGGCAGCCATTCCTCCCCATCTTGCTCCTCTTTATTATATTGAATAATATTTTTGTGTGTGTGTGGTTAGTAAGGGCGTTGCTGCTTTCCTCATGTCCTTTCTCTTAGGGAGTCATATTGCCCCAGGCGAGAAAAATAATATTGAAATCAAGTTAAGAGTATTTTTATGGCATTAAAAAGCCACATAGCCGTATCAACTTGCATGAAAACGGTGTACATAGCACAAACATTTATTTCAACCAAAATATTTTTGCTGTTTGGACCTTTGTATTAGTTTGCTTAATAATGTGCCACAAAAGTAAATCCGTTAATGAGAAACACTGAAGAGAAAGAGGGGTCAAATCTTAATCTTGGATTTGGTCCAGTTAGACCTTTCTAAGAGCAGTACAACTTTTTTGATTTCTGTTAGATGTTCTTCTTCAACCCTTGTGTTTCCCGAATCAGTGCAATAAACGGGCTGTTTACAAAAGGGGGCATTTTTGTAAGCACTGAGAGAGCAGGGATGAGAAAGGGTGTTTTGTGTGTGTGTGTGTGTGTGTGTGTGTGTGTGTGTGTGTGTGTGTGTGTGTGTGTGTGTGTGTGTGTGTGTGTGTGTGTGTGTGTGTGTGTGTGTGTGTGTGTGTGTGTGTGTGTGTGTGTGTGTGTGTGTGTGTGTGTGTGTGTGTGTGTGTGTGTGTGTGTGTGTGTGTGTGTGTGTGTGTGTGTGTGTGTGTGTGTGTGTCTTTTATTTGGCCAGCTTCTGTCATCTTGGAAGCGTCAGCTTGCTTTTTTCTACGAGTCTGTGGAACAATGCTCTGTGTTTCGTCAGTAAACCTTCCCCGGGGTGTTTTTATGGCAGGTTCCTCCTTGAAGAGAATGTCTCCTTGCTGGAAACTGGACAGTTCATTGTCCCCCTTTAGAAAATGTGGAAACAGTTGCCCTTTGACACTTTAACTTGTAAAGCAGTGACATGTTTGGTTTGATTTAATTTGGAACCACATTGCCGACCTCACCGGCAGCTGTCCTTCACACCTCCAGCTGTTGCTCATTTTCAGTTTTCAGCAGTTTTGTTATTTTATATTTTTGGGAGTATTTGTGAAAGGTTTCTTGTTGGAAATCTTAAGTGCAAGACACACCCAACCAGCTCTAAAGCCTCTGTAAGAGTCAGGAAATACTATCCAAATGGGGGAATTCCTAAAGCTACTTGCTGGGGCCGGCCTTGAATGAAAACAGGATTTGTCTATGGAAACTCACACCTTATCACTTTGGAGGGTAGCTAGTGGTTTACTAGACCATTCATTTTATTAATGATTTTAATAACAATAAAATATAAATAGTAAATAGTAACCTCTCCTCTCCTACCCTCTCCCATTGACTCACCCACTGCTTGGCAGATATTCCAGGAATGTTCTCATTATACAGTTGGAAAGAGCTGCAGGGCAGCCAGGTCTGGTCATTGTCTGTGGAGTAAAGAGGGAGCTTCAACCTACGGATATTAGCTTAGAGTTGATTCAAAGTCAGTCTAGAAGCAGTCATTAAACAGCTTTGATTTTATTTATGAAGTTCTTATTCAAATCCACCAAAACACTGGGTTTCATTTTGATCAGGCGAGCACACAACATGTTTGGTATCTTACTTCACAAGATGATATTGTAGAATAACTACCTCACAACACCCAGGGGTAATGTCATGTATTCTATATAGCTGCTCTCTGACTGGCCTAACCCTTCTCAGTCCTGCATCCGAGTGTTTGAAGTGGGGGGAGTCCCTCCTGTCCTAGCCAAGGTCCAATAGCACTGCCATAGCAACTATAGCTCTGCTGGAGACACACACACACACACACACACACACACACACACACACACACACACACACACACACACACACACACACACACACACACACACACACACACACACACACACACACACACACACACACAGAGAGGATGAATGCTCACTGAACAGGCTAGTGCCATGGAAACATACTATGGATACACACCGCACAAATCAACAGGGTTTTATTCTTTGGCCTGGATAAGCTTTTGTGCTTCAGCAAAATCGAGGGGATGCCAAATGGTACGGCAACATGATTGATGTAAGATAGGTCTTAAGAAGGCAGTGCCGCAGAACAAATGTGTGAATTGACAAATGGATTGTGCTGTAAGTGCTCTCTTGGTGTCTCTCAATCCCCCTTCATTGTGTGACTATTCCCACTGGTGACACACATTTCCCTGCCAGTGATTCTTGCATGCTAGCCTCTTCGCACACTTCCAGTAAATGATTGTACTGGAGTTTATGACTGCATTCAATATCTTGAAATTGTTTCAGCATTCTTGGCTGAAGCAATGTTCTTCTTGTGAGGTTGTAACAGTTTCTGGAGCATTTGACAGAGAGTAATATAACTAATACCACTACACGGGTCTAAGTGTCCTCTCTCTATCATCCATCACCCTGTCCTCCTCCAGCAGCAGCAGCAGCAGCAGCAGCTGTGAGAGGCGGTGGCTGGAGCAGAGAGCGGAGCTGGGCAGCAGATGGAGTTGGCTGCAGCTGCGTCTGGCCGAGCTGGAAGGGAGGACACAACAACTTGTGGAGCTCCACAAGCACATCCGCTCTTGCAAGGTAAGGCAAAAGCCCTCTGTAAAGACCCTAATAAAGGCCAGTTGACACAATAGACAGCTATAGATTATTAAGGGCTTTTACTGGAGCCTTGATACAAGTCAGTTTTGAGTGAAGAGAATGTAAATGTTCTGCCAATTGTTGCTGCAATACTGTAACTAAGACTTTTGATAACATCTCCTATAGAAAAGTGGGCCACTATAGTCTCACTTTAAAGATACATAAAACAATGCAAGCAGCTGTCACGGACTGTTCTAACAGATAATGCCATTTTATAAATGCTTTAGAAATAGGGTGTCTCTCTTCTTAATCCTGTTCAATAATCCATTCAAATGTCCATATTTATAGCAAGGATCCAAAACGGGCTATTTTTCTGTTCAGGCAGATTCTCCCAAATGTTGAGGGTTTAATTTTAAAAGTTGATCCCATGTTATTTGTGTGTGTGTGTGTGTGTTTGTTTATCTTAGGGTGGTGTGGTGCTTGCAGAGTCCCAGCCACTGACAGACCGACAGATTCAGCAGACCCTGCTGAGAGAACTGGCGGGGTTATCCTGCACGGCCGGATCAGACGCTGACAATGAACCCTGCAGCCCCACACGCCTTCTGTACAACATAGAGAGACAGGTAGGAGGCAGGAAATAGTAAAGACACAAGTTATACCGACTGTGTAAAGAGGAATAGTACACAAAATCATGAGAATAACCTGACAAATGTGTCTGTTGTGTAGAAAAGCACAGGAACTAGAGAAGGTTAGACAGATTAATTAGAGTATGCATGTTGCTTGACCTTTAGCTGTTATGCTAGATAGCGACACTGCATATGGAATGCAGAAATTCCTGCTGCTTTGTGAAGCCTAAAGGGATTTCATCTGTTGTAGGAAGGGAGCTGATGCCGAAAATCGACTGATAATCCAAGTGCAAACTGTTTTAATGGCATACAAATAAGTCAATCTGTTTTAGTTTAAAACTAAAAGTATATTAAACATTTTACATAAATACAAAATTACCTGCTTTGAGAAGGCTAATTGAGTACAAAATAATGCCCGTCAATAGCTCGACAAAATCTCGGCTGTGTGTTTTCATTTCACTTGACAGAAATGAGTTTGTTCGGCCAAATAAAAGTGTTGGATGTCTTCACCTAATTTCTATCCAGAATAATTTCCTTTTGAATCCTATTGTGCAACACCAGGCACATTTGAAGCTCAATTAAACAAAGGTACCTGAATAAAATGAGCTTTTTCCTTAAACCTGAATGCTATGTTTATCAGTCTGATCAATCCATTATTTTGTATGTATCCCTAAGCATTATATGGATGGTTTCTTTGTTGCAGAGTGCCCAGCTCAGCCAGATTGTCAACAGTCTGATGCCTCCTCTCAGCTTTTCACCGCTATCTAAACAGACATCCCACACCTGGAGAGGCAAGAAAGCCTTCACAAGGTACACACACACACACACACACACACACACACACACACACACACACACACACACACACACACACACACACACACACACACACACACACACACACACACACACACACACACACACACACACACACACACCTAACTAACTGTCTGAAGCCCCGGCCACACGAGGACGATAACGGTCGTATGCTACAGTTCACTATCAGATAGACCAGGGGTGGGGAACCTTTTTCCTCTCAAGGGCCATTTTAATTTTTTCAACATCCTCCGAGGGCCGTACAAATGATTGACCTCTGCTTAAAAATACTAAAATCACAGCCCATTCATTTGGCCTTTCTTTCATGCTGTGCAAAGAAAAAGCTACCTCTGAATCCAGATATCTTACCATGACTCGCGTATGCATGCACGTGCACGGTGTGGCATGAGCACCACAACAGAAAGCTATGGACACAAGATGTGTGCAAATGTATTTAGTTTCCTATCCATGTGCACATGATTTAAGTGGGGGGGGGACCTCACCTCCTCTAGGGTTATGGCTAGAAAGGATCCGTCTTATGTAAAACTCTCGCGAGAGTTTGCAAGTCACGTGGCCGAATGTTTACTTTTGGCAGGCAGCCTTTCAGTTACGATCGTTAATATCAGTGCGACACAGCAAATGATGATGAGAAGCTAAACTATCTATTAATTATGTCAATGACAGGGAGTGTGATTGTTGAAATAGGGTGTTAGCGGTCTTGCTGTTCAAAGAAGAATGACAACACTGTAGATCACCAACACTATGGTTTATTTTTAATTCACAGGCAAGTCAACGTTGTCGCAGTAAAAGTCCCAAGATTGCTCCTGGTGCAATAAAATGTTCCCTTTCAGTGTTTTACTATTATGTCTGATGTTTCTCTATTAATATTGCTGCTGCATTAATGTGTATGTTGCATGTTACTGCAGTAGATGTGTTTCCGAGCCGGTCCAACGAGAGTTACAACGAGAATGTGACGTCGTATTTACACAAGACGGATCCTTTCTAGCCATAACCCTCCTCAAGGGGGGTCAGGGGGCATGCTCCCCTGGGAAGATTTTTTTTTAAATGTTGAAGTTAAAAGCATCAATCTGATGCAATTTGAGAGCAACATTAAGAGATCTATGGATATATCTCTCAACATCCATTTGAAACAGACCTATAAACAGATTTATTTTTCTTTATGGATATTTTACAAATCACTCCCCTTTCAAACTGTATTCTTGTTTATTAATAACTTTTTTTTACTGTCACATAGAATTTGATACCTGTTTACTTTATTCTCTTATTTTTGTATAACTATAATGATCATATAAAGATGTGCCTTTACCTCACTGGTTGTAGAAAAAGCTTCTTATATTCATTAGCATAGCTAGCTAACCAGATGCTAATAACAACAAAGTTATTGACTGTATGATCAGTATGACAGATGAACAGATCACCACTGGGCTTTCAACTAAAGACACAGCCACGCAAAAACTGCGGCATGTGTACGGCTCCTTATGGGTACTGACATTTCTGAAGTCCCGGCCCCGAGAGGCGTTCTGTTGCTCTCCGTCAGAACTACACCCCAGTCAGACGAGACATATACCACGTGATGACACGTTAGGCTCGTGTTGTGTTCAAGGACCCTGACCTTGGCCAGGAAAAACAGGCACTCACTTGTTTAATTTTTTTGCGGCCTAGATTTAAAAAAAAAAAAAATCTTTCTTGCGTGTGTTTATAAATTACCTCGAGGGCCGCACCAAATGGTCTTGCGGGCCGTATACGGGCCCGGGTGCCGGAGGTTCCCCACCCCTGAGAAAGACGGTTCGGCCACACGAGGCAAACGACACGCTCTCGGGGGCCAAACGGCTCCGTGTTTACGCCTATACGATCATTTCCTGATAACATTGAAGCAATATCCCCGCCTCTCCTCACCTCTCTTGCTCAGAGATCAGCTGCTGGGCTCTCAGAAGAGGGGGAGGAAAAGAGAGGCTCCGTTTATTATTCTTATATGATCATATAGTCGTTATTCATTTGTTTTAAAGCTCAATAAATAACAAAGAAGACCTCTGACCGGCACTTTTGTAATTTTGTCCGGAAGATTTAAACTTTAACGGACATGTTGACCAGCGAAAAAACTGAAACTCTGCCGCACGGTTCCCTCGTCCCTTGGAAGAGGCGGAGAGGTGGATGTTTTTCATCTGCTGGTGGACTACCGGGGAGATTTACAGCAGGAGAACAGGCTTGCTTCGGGAGGGAGAAAAAGAGACAGAGCCTCCACAGCGGAGAATAAACAGAAGGGCAACCATGGCAACCATGCGCGGGAAGTCTTCTTCGCTGCTTTTGTGGCAGACTACAGCGCCACTTACAGGCCTGGCATATGTACAACAGCGTCTCCAGCGCTTTCGAGCGGTCTCGTGTGAACGGACACGTTTCTCGTGCCTGTTGCGTGTGGACGGAATATTTTTTTGATAGCGGTCCGTTTGCGTTATCGTCCTCGTGTGGCTCCAGCCTGAGCATGACACTGTAAGGATTTGTAACACCAACACAAATGACATGTCATTTAAAATAGAAACAGAGAATCTTGTATCACCAGAGGTTTGTACATTGTCTGGTCTAGGGGTATTCTATATTCGGAATGATCAAGCTTGTTTTAATGTAACCCATTACATTACTATCCTTCCTGCTGCCTTTTTAACTCTCTGTCTGGCTCTAAAGATAAAAGCCAAGCGATTAAGAAAAAAAAAACAGCTCTTCACCCTGTGTATGCATGTAACAAGCTATTGTGTGTTTCTGGCTGTTATCCTGAAAGAAGATCTAAAACCAACAATGCATTCATTAAAAAAAAAAAAAATCTCGTTTTTGCAGTGGTCAGAGAGAAGGCGACATTTTTGTCCCTGGGAGCTCCAAGAGAAGGAGACTGGGGACCAGGAGGCTCTTCAAATCGGATGTGTCATGCGTGTGTGCCCGCACTCGACCCCTGGTCACCTACCACAAGCCCAAACTGTTTTCTTTCAACTCCTGCAACTCCAGCAGTGCAGAGGTAGGCACACAAGCAGCCATTTCCCAGTCTATCCATCTTCTCACTTACATAATGCAACTCTCACACACACATACACATCTATGTGCCATGACGCAACACATGGACACATTTATCTTCCAATAGTTTAAAACGATATCAAAGAAGTCTGACCCCAAATATGCATGTCTTTATTTGTTGTGTTATTTGCTGTTTGAATTACATTGGGTCCAGTTAGAATTATGACTTATTTACTCCTACACTTAATCTTAGTTTGAACAAGTCTGTGCTTCTAGAATAACTCATTAGAATCTATTCATTAGTGGCACCATGTCCCTGCACAGTAAGGATAATGAAGACATTTGCATTTTCCCCCTCTTTATTCTGAGGAAGTGATTGTGAAGGCATTAATCAAGATGACATCAGCACTATGCCTGATTACTGTATTACTGCCCCAGTTTACTTAACCACAATGCATCAATTATTCATCCTAATTATAGGCCTCATTTGTGATTTTATAATAAATGTTTCAAATTTGATGAACTAGGACTTCAAGAAAACGGGTGCAAGTAGTTCATTTAAAGCTATAGCCTTCAGTTAGCCTGGGGACATTGCTATGTCCTTGTAAAGTCAGGTTTTAAGGGATTGACTATGAACATTATTATACACAATACCTTGACTTCAGTTTAGAAATGGGTATTTTTGTCTTCATTTAAGTCAATATTATATTATAATACCTCAAATAATGATTAATGTTTGAGTCAGTGATGCCTTTAATAAAAACACAAGGTTTAACTTTTGTTTTCGAATCACCATCCTGCTCTTCTTTAGCACACACACAAAGATATTAACCATTTTAAAGATTGACATGTTCTAATCCAACAGTTTGAAATGTAAAGGTACCTTTGGATTTGACCCTGGAGTTGTAACACCTTGCCAAACACTTCTACTCGCATAGAGCCTAATAGAGTTTGTAGCTCTGTATAAAAAGAAGCAGCCCTAGGCAGCTCCATTGTGATATTGCCAGATGCAAAAGAAAGCATGTTAACAACTTAATTACTTTAATCAGTGTGCCCACAGCGCAGCTCCCTTAAATTCCCTCTGACTCATACTCTAAAAGAACACAAGGAGACGGCCAAGTTTATCGAGTAGTTTAAGAAACTAAGTTGTATAATCTAAAAAAGACTCTGTTTTTTTCTTCTCTTTTTGTGCTTCAGGACTCTGGGAGGTCCACGTGTACTCATTCCTCTTCTCTCTCATCACCTTCCTGTTCATGTTGTTCATCCTGTGACCCTGTAGTCCTGTGCTCTGACCCCGCCTGCAGCTCCAGCAGGGCCCTGTCCTCAAGGACCCCCAGCTCCAACCCTCACCCTGCAGTGTCTCTTTCATTTGGTAGGATACATATTACAATTGGTTCATAACATTGTGTGAATGGTATGACTGTGAAAACATTATTTAACATTAAATATGAGGAAGACAAGGACACTTGTATCACCTTTTATTTAAAGGTCCCCTATTATACTGTTTTTCATCAATATATAATAGGTCTCAGATATGCACAAAACATGTCTCTGAAGTGTTTGGCTCCAAATACCAAACAGATCATTGTAGCATCCCATGAACCCCTCTGTTTCAGCCCCTTTACACAGAGGGGACACATGTTTATGTATAAAAGACATGAACAAGTGGATTTTGCATAATAGGTGTCCTTTAAAAAAGAAAAGCTAAAACGTGGTACATTTGATTTATCTACTGTTTCCTGAGAGGTGCAGTTCACAAGAGTATTGTATTCGCTTGAATTTGACATGGTAAACCAACAGGTGCACCACACACCCGTGTGTCATTTTCCAGTTGACGCCTGCATGTCAGACGGGCCACACAGAGGCAGTGATAGCTGGGCACATGGACTAAAGCAGTGGTGTATCAGGATGTCTTACCTTGCTTCACGATGCTGCCAGTGTGTGGGCTTGAATAGAGAACAATGGATACGGGTGCTTTGACTGCGTCATGCACTTCCTTTGTGTTTGCCTTTTATTGCATGCTTGCATTAAGAGATGTGCTGAGTAACCGTGTTTTAACCGCATACTTACGGCATAATTGTCTCATCTTCCTTCAGGTACTCCTCAGTCCAATCAATCAAACAGGGCCCTGTCCAGAGAAGAATGGTCCCTAAGGCCTTTGATTATAAGTTTGGAGCCATGCAGTCCATCACACTACAACAGATCCAGCTCCACGCCACTGCACAACAGTAAGATCCTGCCCTTTACCAGTATTGGTCACATATCCTGTACTGTTCCATGGTGCTCTCCTGTCTGATAACTGCTTTGTCTACTTTTTTTGCTCTGCATGTACTTTACTCTTACACGTTTGCTGTGCCATGTAGAAACTCACAGAATGCATGTGAGCAGGACTGTAACAAGCTGTGTTTAGGAGTAATGGAATCAACTGGAAGGCAGAGGTGCTATTTAACAGACTCCACCTGCATTCTTGTTGTTGTAGAAACTTGCTGGCTTTGATCCACTTCTCTTTGCAGAGCTGGCAGCAAAGAAGTCTGTCTTGAAGTCAGTAGTAATTTAATGTGAATTACAAGTCTTCACTACCTGCTCCAGCTTCACAGGCGAAACCTTTTGAATGTGTTCTTTTTAAGAATAACTACAGCTACATCACTGGTGCTAGCGCTTTGGTCCCAATTGGATAAGGTGTTGCACGAAAATATGTTATCAGAGCTGTAGTGATTAGACGACTAATTGACGTGTTGTTTAGTTTAACAGACACAAAATCACCAATATTCTGATAATGGATTAATTGTTTATTTTTTCAGGAAGGCCAAATTTACCCTTCTGCTTTGTTCTGTTTCACTAAGCTGACTAACTTCGGGTAAAAAAGTGACATCCCTTTGACTAAGTAAGATTGATAATGTTTATACAAATTCCTGAATAAACCTAAATTAATTGCCAGATTAATTGATCACTACAACCAATATTTAAATTATTTTTTATCCAACCTTGTTTCTAAACAACACTTAACCAATATTTATAAATTATTTAAAAAAGTGGAATTTGTCTTCTTTGTCTCCCTCCTGAGTTATTCTGCGCATGTCAGATATCACGCTGGCTCTGTGTGAGGCTTCCAACTGAGCCGTTATCATTTGGCATTTCAGCAGTGTCGATACATTGTCTATATATATTAGTCTGATGCTAATTAACAATTATTTACTCCTGCAAATGCCTCTGGCAGCTCTGGTTTCAGGGGTGTAAGTGTTTCCGTCACCATGGTTGTTTAAAGCATGTTCCCTGATCGTCAAAACGTTTTGACGGACTTCTTCCTTTTATGTGCTAAATTAATCGGTGGATTTAAAAGAAAGGCAATAAGTGCTGTAGTAGAAGTAGGTAGAGAGTACAGTAGGAAACACACTGGAGGCCAATTGGAAATTGATGAAGATGTCACTTACCCACCTCTCTATTGATTTCTTGTCGGCTTGAATGATCTTATTCTCCTTTCCTCTCCGTTCGCTCGTTCAAGCTAACGTCACCTTTGATAATAGCCTTCTAAATCATCAAACTCCTTGTGATACCTGATTGTAGCTAAAGGAGAATCAGGTCACTTAAACCAGTGGTTATCAAACTTTTTTCAATAATGTACCCCCTTTGAAAAAAAAATTCAGCCAAGTACCCCCTGATCAGCGCAAAAACAATTTGTTAAGGAAAAAAGCCTATAAAGAGGTACAGTACAGCGCTGCACCATCAGTGTCTGATTTATTAAAACAACAACCTTGTAACTGAGAAACACTTAATGCTACATTTCAAATGTTTACAATCCATCACTAAATTCATGGCAAACCAATTTTAACATCATGCAATCACACTGAGACGACATTAGTTGCATTGAACTGATCTTTTTAATAAGTTGTACTTACAATGTAGTGAGAAACATGTGCTTGAGCTTCACTGAGGACCTTTGTTATTCTGACGGGGAGGCAACCTGCAGTTATTACACTTCGCGTTTTGAAATATGTGTAACTCTGTTAATATAAAACCCACACTGCTCAAACGTCATTACTTTCCCTGAAATTGGTATATTTATTTATTTTGGGGCGTGGGGAATGAAGAGAAAAAAATATGAGCATTTTATGAGCATGGGATTTTGACCCCTCATATAAACATATGCTGCGCTATACTTTGCGGCCACACGCCGTTGTCAAGCAACGCTTATTGTTTAGGTCCTTTTGAAAAGCAGGCAGTCATATAATTAACTAGAACTAGCTAGATCTGATAGATTTGGACATAGACGCGAGTGAAGTATAACCGGACGCGAGAGAGAGAGAGCAGATCAGCTGCTGCTGACAGAGAACACACAGCTCTGCATTATAACAGCTCCGCCGCTGTTTCGGATCGTTGAGCCGTGCAACATACACTAAGAGTTAGACCTAACACACTTAGCTAGTTTATCTACCCTGGAACTAGCTAAACTAGTTATAAATATATTTATTCTTTTCTGTCGGGTCACTTATTACAGGTTCAGCGAGCTGCACGAGACTGACGGGCTGTCAGGAGAGGGAGAGGAAAAGAGAGCAAAGAGTTTACTTTTCCCATTTTATTATCCAGAATTACTGTAAACTTTTGAATAAAGTAGTTGATCTACTATTAGTAGTTTGTGCATATGCATTAATTATGTTTTTGGTCCGCATACTCCCATTTGAGAACCACTGACGTAAACAGTCAAGCAAGCAGGAGATGGTCGTATGGGTAAATACTATGGAGAATAATAAATAATTGCATAAAGGATTTAGTAGTTAACTTTTAGCGAAGGCACTACAGTACAAATAATGTACTTTATTATTGAAATTTGAAGTGGATCCCGGGCATAATTTCCATCCTACTGTTCCTTCATTACTTCTCCTTCTGTCCTTCTTTTCTCCTAATAATGGATTGGGTTAAAGTTCTGACCACAGCACTAAAAGAAGGCTAAGATAAGTGTGTGCATGTGTTTAAATGCATCCCTAACCCTGGCAGACATTGTTTTTACAAAGTTACAAAAAAAGCAAAATAATCTATTCAAGTTTCAAGCATTTTCACTTGATAAATGAAGAGAAAGAGATTAAACATTATACATTTTGTTAGCAAGTTATCTGCATTAATGGTGTGAGTTAGGCTAATAAAACTAAGGAAGTCACCAGCTGAAATAATGGGACTAAAGGTTAAGGATGAGCTTTTGTAGACTTAAACCAAGGTGGAATATCCCTCAGGAACTGAAGGGAAAATAGGAATGAAAGGACATTCCTGTGCTGTGTTTACTCAGTTTGTGTGTGTGTTTGTCTGTGTGTTTCATTGTAGGTCACAAATACAAGCAGCGTGCAAAGCATCATAAAAGCCGAGTTATGGGTCTGTCACCTATCGGGATGGCAGGCTCTGCTCAGGGTCAACACCGTAGAGCCAACCAGAGGAAAAGGAAGAGAAAAAAACACATCCACAGGCTATTAGAAGGTGTGTATATGTATATGTTCACAGTTCACCTACTGTATTCCAGGATCATAGAAAGTAACTTAAAGGTTGTGTGTGTGTGTGTGTGTGTGTGTGTGTGTGTGTGTGTGTGTGTGTGTGTGTGTGTGTGTGTGTGTGTGTGTGTGTGTGTGTGTGTGTGTGTGTGTGTGTGTGTGTGTGTGTGTGTGTGTGTGTGTGTGTGTGTGTGTGTGTGTGTGTGTGTGTGTGTGTGTGTGTGTGTGTGTGTGTGTGTGTGTGTGTGTGTGTGTGTGTGTGTGTGTGTGTGTGTGTGTGTGTGTGTGTGTGTGTGTGTGTGTGTGTGTGTGTGTGTGTGTGTGTGTGTGTGTGTGTGTGTGTGTGTGTGTGTGTGTGTGTGTGTGTGTGTGTGTGTGTGTGTGTGTGTGTGTGTGTGTGTGTGTGTGTGTGTGTGTGTGTGTGTGTGTGTGTGTGTGTGTGTGTGTGTGTGTGTTATACCCAGATGAGAAAGATGACCTGTACCAGCTTTATGACCTAGACAGTTCAGATGAAGTGCTGGAGGACAGCTACACACAGGCGCCACACAAGCAGGCCTCACGGGTAATACACACATTTTAAAATATGTATGCTTCCGAGAACACTCATTCATGTATACAGTAACCTTTACCGGATACCAAACCTGAATCAACACTGACCCTTAAATCGGGCCAAGAAAATAATTTAATTTCATGAATTCAAAATACAACATTTGATGTGAATATGAAGAAGCTATAGTCAACAGAAAGCCTGTATCACAGCGACAATGGTGATGTAGGCTGACTACATTAAAATGTGTGAGAAATTCAGAATTGTTGGTGTTAACTGTCACTCCATGTTTCGTTTTAGGGCTGTGTTCGCAGACGACAGGGAGAGAGTGTGTACAACATCAACAACATTGTCATCCCCATGTCCCTGGCTAAAGTGGAGAAGCTGCAGTACAAAGACATCCTGACACCAAGGTAGGAAATAAAAGCTGACTGGGTAGCTATGTCCTAATGCTCTTCGTTACAAAGGTTGTAGAAACTGTTTTTCTTATAGGTCACTTTAACCATGCTTTGTGAAATACTCAGTTTCCCCTGTACTGCTACAATAAAGAGACATTTGATTCTGCCCATTAAACTTGTTGATCGAAATCGTATAAGGTCTGTAGTGAAATACCTTTATTTCCAAACAAGCAGCTTCTTAACATAAATGCATAATAATAAAATAATAAAACATACCTTGAATTAGAAAAATGCTATGCCCACTGTCCACCATCGCTGTCTGTCACAAAAAACACACCAAAAGTGTGTCTTTCTTTGCAGCTGGCGGGTGGTTGACCCCTTTTCTCTGAACTGTGAAGCAGAGAAAGAGGAGGACAAAGAGGAGGGGCAGGTAATGTCTCATCTCTTAGATAACTTTTTTTTTGTTAGGCTATTTGTGCAGAAAATATCACCTTTATCTCTTTGTATGTGTTCTTGTTCTTTTCAGGAGGAGGATAACAATAACAACGTGGTTGCCCGGAGACACATGGAATTAGAGCAGAGAGAGAAGCTGCGCTGGCCATCATGGGCGAAAATAAAATGCTGCAGACGTCCTGAAAGGTGAAACCAAAAAATACACACACAGGCTAAATAATCCAGTGTTCATTTAAATACTATTTCATCAGGTGATATGAAAATGTAAAGGGAACTATGTGAATCAGGTGGATTGTGAGAAATATCAGCCTTTTCAAACATCTGAAATGTCAGTGTTTATCATGCTTTATTAGAAAATGAATTGGATCAAATCCTCGACTCACTGTCTGTGCTGACAGAAGCATCCATTGCATGCTTGGCTTGCTCATCTCTGTGCATGTAAATACAGCTTGTGTGAAAGGGGAATGTTGAGTAATTTCCTCGTGACGTTTCATGGGGTATGCTTGTTTTTCTCTCCGGCTTTGGCAGCAGGTTGTCAGGGGGCGGGATGTGCACATCAGGAGAAGAGAGCTCTGCTGAATTGAGTTGTGCTCAGCTGCTGGATACTGATGAACAGCAAAGCCCAGAGGAGTGGCTGGTAAGATCAAAAGCACCACATCTGAAACCCCAAGTATGCTGATTCAGGAAGGAGGAGGGTCATACACAGCGATTTTCGATTGGCTGTTTCATTTTGATGCCATATCTCTAAAATAGCGGCCAGATCATAATAAACGTTATTTATATATCACCCTTTAAAACACTAATTTCAAAGTACTATGAAAATAACAAAAATACAGGTCGGATACACAATAGATATTTTCTGTAACACAAGAGGGAAAGTATAAAGTGGAAAAAACATTAACACTCATCAATACTTTTCCCCTAGTTATATTGTGTGGGCACTGGGCAGCCTAGATATATCCTTGAGAGCCTACACAGATACTTGTTTCCACTTCGCTGTGGTTGATTATATTCTGATTGCAGTGCTTTGTACCACTTCGCTTTGATTGGAGAAGAAATGAGTTGCTGCTAAACCAGACGGTCCAAATCAATGTCTCCACACCACAAATATCCCCACTTCACTCTGTTGCCCTTCTATTGCTACCCAGCACCCATACAAACCCTGATTAAAGCACAGCGTTTGATTAGCGTTTAATAAGGAATCTGATTTATGTGACGCTATGATACACCCTTTAAAGTGTATGGATGGAGGCTGTGGCTCAGTGGATAGTGTGCTGGACTTCAAATCAGGGGATAGCAAGTTTGAGTCCCACTGCAGTCAGCATGTCGTTGTGTCCCTGGGCAAGACACTTCACCCCAAATTGCTCCTGTGGGGATTGCCCCCCCAATTAGTGGCTTTGGATAAAAGCGTCTAACAAATGACATGTAATGTAAAGTCTAAATTCAATGGAGTTACTGATATAGGAAGTCATCTTGAGTTTTATTTAACAACTTATGTAGCACTTTATTTACGTTTCTTTCCTCTTCAAAAATATCTAATATATATTTGTTATATTTTCACTCTTGTGTGCATAGAAAGTGATACATATAGCACATACTAGCACCAAAATGTTCATAGTTTATTCTTTGTTAATTTATATTTACAGAATTGTGGCTCAATTCCATTATGCACTCTTTCCCCTGGCAGCCTCAGACACCCTGGGAGCCACGAGAGTTTCCTCTAGAAAAAGACGAGGAAGACGCCCTACTCTCCGATAACCTAGAAGAAGTGGCGGCAACAGGAGGTCAGAGTGTAACTCTACCCCCACAGAAGCAAAGAACTCCAACTCCCATCTCTCCCCTGCTTCCTGCTCTGGTATTACACTGTCATCTGGTGGACAAAGCAAGAGCAGCTGAGAGAGCAGTGCCTTACTTTAACATGTAAGTACAGACATATAGGTGATTAGCTGTTGGGTAGTGGTATAACTTAAACATATTTTATGTTAAATAAGCCAGATGCATTTATAAATTATATCCATAATCATTATATTTATTTATTTAGAAATTCATTTAATTGTCTGTGCATTCATTCATCTACCAAAAAAACATTTCTTCTTTTTTAATGGATTTCTGGTTTCTGATCGATGCAGTCGTCATTACCAAATGCATGGTTCACTCACTGTTCAGAGGAATTTGGGATAATTAAGGAAGGAATGTAATAAAGATTGAAAGGTTCAAACAGTCAGTCTTTGGATCCTATCACACATTGGCAGTCATCATTTATGAAAGGGTGGGTTTGACTATCAATCAGATTTAAATATGTGAAATAAATGTATTAAAAGTTGTTTAATTTCCTCTTCAGATCTCCTCACATCTGGGACCCTGACGTTAAATGATCCGTGGGATAATTGGGATACTTAATACATTCCAGAACAGGGATTTGATTGTGTCTGCTTAATACTTTAAAGTGTTTTTAATTGTATCTTGTGAGTATTGTAGCATGTGCCATAATAGTGTAAATTGACTACTGTAGCTTATGCTATACTTTTAAGTTTCAATGTACAAGAGGTACTGTATGTAGAGAAGAATGTACTAGCACTACCCAAATGTAGTCTCAGGATTGCATACTGTTTGTAGATGCCACTCACTATTTATTTATTCATTCATTCACAGTTGTCTTAAAAAGATAGTATCGGAAGACTTTAGAATATAAATAAATATATATATATATATATATATATATAAAGATATGTGCTTTTTAATTTCATGTTTTTTTCATGTATATATATTTTTTATGAAAGTTATTATTAAACATTTACATCAGTAAACATAGCAGTGAATGTCACATCTGCCCGCCTGTGCATTTTCTAGATTTCTCTGATGGCTGATTAGAATACTGCTTGTATAGCACATCTATAACAGTTCATCCTTTTTTGCTATAAGTCATGCGGACAATTAAGAAATTGACACATTAAGTGAAGCATCTTTACCTCCATGGTTTTTATTTTAGTCACGTGTGACATGTCTGCAACTTCAGCCAAGTGTACTTATCTAAGATGTCATTGATAAAAGGTAGTACTGGAAGGACAGACTAATGGGAGGTCATTTCAGTGCTTCGAATAATTCATATTTATGGAGGTCACCACATTTTAAGGCCGGCGTAGTCCCAGTGAAACAGCTCGTACTTTGATCCCACATGCAAAACCTGCTTCATACCTACCAGGGGGCCTAATGGGCAGATGGTGTTCAAGGTCATCACTCTCATCTTCTTGTATGTGTGTCAGTTGCTTTTTACCAGGGATGAGAGTGCCCACAATTAGAAAAGAAATCACATGAAATCATATTAATTGTCTTGGTATGGGTAAATACAATTTGGTTTTAATCTAGGTTTTTAATTACCATTGCTTCACATGTCTGAAGAAGCAAATTCATCTTGGAAAACAGCATACTTACTGATAATGCATGTTACATAAACAGATGGATTCTCTCCTCTTCTTCTGACTATGATACAAAAAACCAAGGAAATGTCCTTTGTTCGTGTTCTTTGCAAGGGTCATTTTGTATCCTCCCAATGAAAAGCGGAGCCAGTAGTCTCACCTCACCTGTAGGAAGTCCACCTTAAAACCTGTTGAACCCCATTGACCCGCCCCCGGGCGGAAAAACGCATCATCTGCAGGAAACAGCGTCTGAGGGCTTTTTAATATTTAATAAACTATGAATGTTTTATATTCATCTAACGCTGAACCTCTGAATTAGCCACGAGTGAAAAAATACTAACGGCGGTTGCACAGAAAACACGGTATAACACCCTTATTACTTATCGTAACTGCAAATTCAACCAATCGATTAGCATCGTGACGTGAGAGTACACAGAATCGATAAGTATCTATATCATCACTCCATGATAAGAACTTGCGACTTTATAAACAAAAACAGACATCACAACACGTGGCGCTAGGTACCAAAAACGGCAATAGGTCTTACCTCTGTTGTTGTCTGATCAAAAGTTTTCTTCAATGGCATTAAAACGATAAAAACGCTGCTGAAGGTTAATCCATAGGTTAATCCAATGTGTCTGTGTCACTTTGAAATTATTTCTGATAATCCATAAGCAATAAACCTACTTTTCAGATTTCAGAGTGTGAGACAGCTTTCGCTCTGGGCAAAACTGCATGCGCATAGCCCCCACTTTTGGTAACGTTGGTGTGTATGTGGAAATCCCCCATCGATTCTATTGGCTCTAACGGTTAAAAAGAGATGTCAATCACCAAAATCGAGCGATGGGTTTCAGAGAAACGGCAAAAACGCCCATTTCCACCCAAGTCACCCCCGGAGGTGGAGTTTTTTGGTAATCCTCTCTAAAAAGGTCAAATGTCACTTGTTTTGCATCAATCTTGATACAGGGTACTTATTATATGTTGTACTTTGGATTCCTAAAGCTTTTAGTCTACCATCCCATCATTCAAAGGTGGTTTTCACTATAAGTAAAAAATAATCTTTGGACGGAAACTATAATTTACAGTTTTTTACTATGTTCAATCTGAATTTTCTTTAAAATAAAAACATCTATATTGATTTTGACTTTTCTAAATCCAACTCACAGGTTTATCATTACTTTGAGAAAAAAGATTATTAATTTTCCCGATTTTAGAAGTGTAGTTATGGTCATTTGTTCTGGAAATTTCATTTTCAAGCCTGAGACCTGAAAAACAGGGATGGGGTTTAATGCTGACAAGTGGAAGGGAAAAAGAGCCTCTGGTGGCCACATGGGGGCTCCTTAGAATCCAGCTTCAGTAACATTAAAACAGAATCCCTCAAGCACCCTTATTTGTTAAAGGAACATGGAATTAACAGAAATTGATGCTTAACTATTTTATTTCTTCAAATTAAGCTGATACACAATTTTCCATACATCATAGGCACAACTGTAAAGAGCTGAACTTTGGTTCATTGTATTTCTACGTGGTTGTATCTACATCAGTTGCACTCCGGAGGGTGCTCTTACATGTCAGAGAACATCTTAGCACAACATTAGTTTCAGTAGATTGTAGTGATTTTTAGTGACACATTTTTTGTTCTTAATACAACAATACTGTTATGCAACTGCTTGTCTCCTGTTGAATACATTTACTATAGGATACTAGGATTTTTTAATTTGATCTGGCACAATAGAAACAACAACATAGTGATCTTAATCTCAATGTAATTATTATCTAATCAAATCACAATGTCCACAATAGGCTATAGGGACTATTCCTTTATTAGAAAGTAGTTCCAATAAAAATGGATCAGGGAGAGCTTTCCTGAAAAGATACAGGCCTATTGCCATTATTGTTTTTCAAACTTTGGTTGATTTAAATGAAATCCCATTCATTTCGAATTTACCAAAAAAATAAACATTATTTGGATACATAGCTATTGCAAGAGGTAGTACTGGATCAGGTAAACACTTTATAAAGGGTTTGTTATGCCCTGTAAAACATGTTAGTTATATTTCGTCCCTACTGACAGCCAGTGGCGGTGCTTAGCACTGGATATGTCCATCGCCCGCATCTCGAGTACCAAATAACAACAAAGTCACCTATGATCTGTGACCCATGTGACACCGGCTACATATGCCAGTGTCGTCACTACGCGAGAGTACCGTGGCTACATTCTTGTAGCCTACAGCATTTCGGTTGGAACGTTTGATCCAAGGATTTCTTTGCAAACAGCTGGCTGCCTGCAGCTTCGCGACTGATCCAGTCGGAGCCGCGGGCTTACTCGTTCTCCAGGAGCTGTAGCCGGCCGTTTTCGCCCCCTCTCCCAGAAGTTGCCCTTGTTGTGCTCTTTTGTACTTTTTCTGACGTGGCGTTGTGCCAAGCTATCATTAGCATTTTGAGTTTCCAGCTTCAGCAGCATTTTCTTGTCTAGCTAGTCTCCCCCTGACTGTGTCCTGCCTGGTCAGCCACTTGACTGACGCTGGGATAAGCACCTGAGTTACCCGTGCTGTTTTTTCTTTAGACGCCAGTTTTCTGGTCTTAGCTTTGTTTATTCGGTGAGTAGCATTACTACTCTTTCCGTTCAGCAGGTTGTGCTAGAGGCTTTCATCCCTCCCAATATTATATATGCGCTAGTGTGCAGCCGTTTGGCTGACACTTTTAAGCACTGGCCACGGTTACTTTCGTAACTACGGTTCTAAGCCGTGTAAGTACTGGCCATAGTTAGTACTGTAACTACGGTTTTATGCCGTGTAAGCACTGGCCATGGTTACTACTGTAACTATGGTTATATGCATGCTGTTCTCTTCTTTGGAAGCTAATTATCTGGTCTTAACATTTGTGTTATTTGACTTGGTCTCGCTTGATTGTTAGCAGCAGCCGCTTGGCTAACACCTTGCATGTACTGTTAAGCTTAATTTCTTAACTCAGCTGGTGAAGGCAGTGCTCTTGCTCCCGGTAACGTATGTTTTTGATTGTTAGCAGCAGCCGCTTGGCTAACATCTTGCGTGCTCTGTTGAGCTCATTGTTTAACTCAACCAGTGAAGGCGACTTTATGGAGTGATGGCTCTGGGTTCACCCCCCAGGTAGAGGACTAGAAATAGGCTGTCCTCTAAGGTGGATCGGTTAGCTCCTAGCTAAGTTGCTCCCCTTGGCCCTTCAGCCAGGGGCCGGTGTGGGGGCTACTAGCTTGCCGCCTGGCCCTCCTTCGGTTGCCGCACCTCTGCTTGAGGATGCCATGTTGTTAGTGGCTTCGGCTAAACCTCTTCTATGAAGGGGTGGAGGACGGGGTCCCGCTCACCCCTGAGGAGGCTTCCCACTACTCTGCTCAGAGCTCTCTGCAGGGCATGGAGGATGCCTCAATGGCGGCCACTAGTCGTGCGGCCCTGGCATGCTTGCAGCCTCAGGTTCCGCAGGCCGACTCGGCTCAGGCTAGCGCCTTCTTCAGGCATAACCCTGCCCCTGCCACTCCCACTAGGCCCAGGGGCCCCTCTAGAAGCCGCACTCAGCCACCGGCTTATAGTGGTGGTCTGCGGAGGTCCCAGCGGCCCACTCAACTGCCTCCCAGGGGCTTTCGTGCCCCGGTCACTGGCCTTCTAGGCGGCCTCGTGCCTCAGAGCCTTACCGGCGCCCCCCAGGGTGCTCCGGTGGCCAGGGGGCTAGGTCCAGAAGTCTCGGGTCCGGTCGTCGGCTGCTTTCCCGGCCCCTAGCCTTCGACCGGGTCAGAATGACAGTTTTCAGTGATCCGGCAGAGGCCTTAGCTCTGGCCCAAGAGTTGTCCGTCCTCTTGGCCAAGGGTGCAATCGAGCCAGTAGACCCTCTGCTCAGCCCGGGGGGTCCTACTCGGCGTACTTTCTTGTGAGCAAGAAAGTCGGCAGATTTCGCCTGATCTTGGATCTCAGAGGAATCAACAGATTCCTGAAGGTGTTGTCATTCCATTTGCTGACCACAGCACATGCACATGAGGGCCTACCTGACACCTCGTCGCATGGACGACATTTCCCACCTTCTTCCCATCTTCAAGCCGGGCAAGATTGTGCCTTATATTCAGTTCCTCCGGCCTCAGGCAGGATGACGGCTGCTTCAGCCGTTGGGCCCCTAGGCCTGCTGTCGTTGCGCCCCATGCAGATGGGGCTGAACAGCCTTCACTTGGACGCAAAGTGGCACAGGCACAGGAAAGTCAGGGTGTCACAGCAGTGCCTCCACTCTCTGTCACGCTGGAGGGACAGGGCCTATCTTCTGATGGGCGTGCCCATGGGCGCCATCCCATCCCATCCCGCCGAGAGACTGTCACCGCAGGTGCATGTATCACAGGGTGGGGTGCAGTGCGGCAGGGCAGGGCAGGGCTGTACAGGGTCAGTGGTCTGCCCAGAAGGGTGCACGCCATGTTAATGTGCTAGAGCTTTGGGCTGTGCAGCTTGCACTCACGCACTTCCTACCCCAACTGGGGGGCAAGCATGTGCTTGTTCCTTGGGACAACATGTATACTGTTGCCCAGACAGCAGTCCCTTCTAGATAGTGGACGTTCTCACTCCACTCTGAGAGTTTAGGTGGCTGCTATTTCTGCCCGACATGCTCGGGTTGACGGCGCCACAGGGGGGTGCAACAGGTTAGTGTCCCTCTACCTAAGAGGCAGCGTCCCCCTAGCACTCCGAGGGATCCGGCCTGGGACCTGCCCTTGCTGCCGGATGCCCTATCATCTCCTCCCTTCGAGCCCCATCTGGCCCCCTCCCGGTCATCCAGGACTCATAGAACCGTAGTTACAGACGTAACTATCGTTCACCAGCAGGGCCGTATCCACCATTGAGGTCACCGAGGTCCAGACGTTGGTAATTTTTTTCCGAGCTGTGTATATAACAAAACTTTTGAAATAATTGCACTAAACGGGGTATTTTGTAGAACTTCCATTTACTGCCGATGGGGGCGCTGCATAACTACGTAGCCTCGATTAAAGCAGCCCGGACTTGTATCGGAGCAGCGGAGGAGTAATGAGGTATCTAGAGATCTGAGTCCAGCGGGCTGCTTGTGTTTCTGTTCATCAGGACATCATATGACCAGCAGATCCTGTGTGATACGAGGGGTGAAGCAGGTAGGACCCAAACGCAGATAATACCTTTATTTCAAGGGCTCTTATCGAACATATCACATGGAAACACAAAACACTCCACGGTTAACTCAGTCACAAAAAAAAGACGAACCAACACTGAACACAGGAAGAGACAAGACTATATACAGGGAGGGGTAATCACAAGACGAGAAACAGCCGGGCAGGGGAGGAGAAACACAAGGGCCACAGGTGAACACAATCAGACAACTAGACACACCAGGGAAACTAACGACAGGAGGAAAAACACAGGGAAAAGGACCAGACAATAAACCAAGAGGAAAACATGACAGGGAGAACAGCAAAACACCCAAACCTAGACATAGAAACGTGACATGACATGAGAATCGTGACAGAACCCCCTCCTCAAGGGACAGATTCTAGACGCCCCTAAACTCCAAAAAAAAAAAATCCAACAACGTCCAGCAGGGTGGGTGGAGGGAGTCAGGAGGACGGGTCTTGGCTGACAGCCCAGGGCACGGCAGAGGACCAGGAAGGGGTCTCGTGCGAACGGCCTGGGGGAAAGGCAGAGTTCGAGGAAGGGGTCTCGGATGAACGGCCCGGGGGCAAGGCAGAGTTCAAAGAGGGGCGAAGACCACAGCAGGAAGAGTCAGGGGGCCGGGCCCGAGGGCGGGGACCGCGGCTCTCAGGGGGCCGGGCTCGAGGGCGAAGACCACAGCTCTCAGGGGGCCGGGCTCGAGGGCAAAGACCGCGGCTCTCAGGGGGCCGGGCTCGAGGGCGAAGAGCCGGTGGGACAGGCTTCGGCAGGATCCCCCACGGAAGAGGACCCCCGGCGAGACAGGTGATGGCGGGGCTTCCAACGGAACAGGACAAGGGGTTGGCAGGACCCCCGGCAGAAGAATTGTCGGCGGGACCCCCAGAGGAACAGGACATAGGATTGGCAGGACCCCCGGCAGGAGAGTAGTCAGTGGGACCTCCAACGGGACTGGACATGGAGCTGGCAGGAACCCCGGCAGAAGAGTAGTTGACGGGACCTCCAACGGCACAGGACATATGGTTGGCAGGACCCCCGGCAGAAGAGTAGTCTGCGGGGCCTCCAACGGCACAGGACATGGAGCTGGCAGGACCCCCAGCGGAACCTCCAACGGCACTTGAGTAGGGACTCGAGAGGGGACCTGAGAAGGGTCTTGAGAAGAAACTTGTGTCGGTCGGTACGCCGACAGGACACGGGGAGCTGGCGTCGGCTGGAGAGCCAGCAGGAGACGAGGTGCTGGAGTCGGCCGGTACGCCGACAGGGCTCAGGGAGCTGGCGTCGGCTGGAGAGCCAGCAGGAGACGAGGTGCTGGAGTCGGCCGGTACGCCGACAGGGCTCGGGGAGCTGGCGTCGGCTGGAGAGCCAGTCCTGTAGCCAAAACTGGAGTCGGGACCATCGCTACTGGTGCCAGGACTGGGGCTGGAACCATGGCTGTGTGAGCCGGTTCTGTAGCCGGAACCATGGCTGCTGGGGCCTGTACTGGAACCCGAACCATGGCTGCTGGGGCCGGAACCAGGGCTGGAACCAAGGTTGCTGGGGAACCAGGGCCGGAACCATGGCCGCTGGGGCCAGAACTGGGACCGGAATCATGGCTATTGGGGCTCGGGCTGCTAGCCTGGCCTTGCGACTCCTTCTCTTAGAAGCCGCATGAAGGCTCCGTGGACCTCCAAAAGCCAGACGAGTGCAGAAAACGACTCCTGGACAGGAGCAGGAACTGGGGCAGAAGCACGGGTTGACTTCGGACGGAACCCACCGAGGCGTATGGTGCCAGGTTGGGAATTGGGAGGCAGGGAGCTAGCATGCCTGGGGCTAGCAGGCCGGGAATCACACACAGAGAGGAAATTCGAAATCCAGCCAGGTAAGAATCTCACCAAGCCTGGTTTGTCCGTAGCCTTCTGGCGCGCCTCTGCCAAAACAGCCTGTTGCTGCTGAACTCCGGACGCTCCCCTCCATTCACCATAGCTGCAAGCCAGCAAGCAGGTGAATGAATACAGCTCCCTTTCAAATGGATCATCTGCTGGGTCCATTTCTCGGTTGGTTCTAACTGATATGAGGAGTGAAGCAGGTAGGACCCAAACGCAGATAATACTGATAATACCTTTATTTCAAGGGCTCTTATCGAACATATCACATGGAAACACAAAACACTCGACGGTGAACTCAGTCACAAACAAAAGATTAACCAAAACTGAACACAGGAAGAGACAAGACTATATACAGGGAGGGGTAATCACAAGACGAGAAACAGCCGGGCAGGGGAGGAGAAACACAAGGGCCACAGGTGAACACAATCAGACAACTAGACACACCAGGGAAACTAACGACAGGAGGAAAAACACAGGGAAAAGGACCAGACAATAAACCAGGAGGAAAACATGACAGGGAGAACAGCAAAACACCCAAACCTAGACATAGAAACGTGACATGACATGAGAATCGTGACACTGTGTGAACGCACTACGTTCGACAACATGCACACTAACTTATATTGAAGCTATAGGCTATAGCCTACTTTGGTTTAAATTGCGTGAATAAACTATCTAGAGCAGAGGTGCCCAGTACGTCGACAGGGGGCAATGCTGGTAGATCGCGAGTCATTCATAAAAAAATCCAGCTCCGTTAAAATAGACAAAACAGGTTTTGATCCCTCCTCCCTTGGCCTCCCTGCCACTTAATTCAGGAGTTTACTTGATTGACAGAAAAAGCGACCTATCGCTTTCCAGTCTGTTAACCCAGAATGCAAAGCGATACAAAATCAGTCAAGTGCCGGGAAAACTCAAATTAAGTTAAAGAGGCAAACAACAAAATGAGTGCGGGACCGAGCAAAAAGCTAAAGACATACCACTTCCAAACAGAATGGGAGGAAGAATATTTTTTTGTGATGTCACATTCAAAGGTTATTTGCCTTATTTGTAAATCAAGCGTCGCTGTGCCAAAGAAAGGTAACGTGGAGAGGCATTAGGCTTGTTTGAGACGAGCTGCGGCTCGCCTCAAAAGTAGACGAGAATAGCCGATCGCAGCCGGGGGAGTTCTCAAAAAGCTCGCCTGAAGTCGGACAGCTCGGAGTCGGCTTCTTCTTCTTCTTCTTCTCTCGTTTTTTTGGCAGATTGCAAACAACTTTAAGGTGCATACCGCCACCTCCGGAGTCGGCTTGACTCGGTTTGCATTTATAAAGAATGCACAAATGTGTTTAATCGTTAACGTCAGATATGTACTAAGTAAATACATTTGTTCCTCCTCAAGATTAGATTCAACTTTATTGTTATTGCACAGATTACAGGTACTGAGACAACGAAATGCAGTTTAGCTTCTAACCAGAAGTGCAACAAGCAGTAAAGTGAAAAGTAATGTACACAATCTACAGAATAAAATATACAATGAAGTGAATGATGAATAAACAGTGAGGGGTATGAATACACTAGATATACACAGCAGCCTGTGAGCAGTGTGAACAGTGTGTATGAATATGCTAAAATATATAAAGTATGAAAACGGTAAGTAGTGCAAGTATAGTATAAAATATATAGATATTAATTTCATGATGATAAACATTGTGGAACAATGATAAAAATGTGAATGGAAGTGGCAAGGTAAAACTGACACAAAACAACAACAAACTTTTGCGGAGCCAATTGGAGAGTTTCATCAGCAGCACGGGGTAAAAACCACCAATGAGCGCTCAGCTCGAGATACCAGCGAGTCGTTTCCCATCAAGCATTTCGCTTCCGCAGCCCGTGGAGAGGAACTGCGCCGCCTCGCCTCGCTCTCGAGGCTGCGGGCGTCTTTGTCCCGCGAGATTTCAACGTCTCATGTAGGCGAGGCTCCAGAGCAAGTCGGACAAAATTACTAACCATCATGCAACGCACTAGCAAGACGTTGATCGAAATTGCGCAGGTCTGCGCAGGTCTCGCTTGTCTCAAACAAGCCTACTATCGGAGTGTTCACAAGGCATATGACAGCGACTTCCCTCCGAGTAGCGAGTTGAGAAAGAGAAAGGTCATGTATTATTGCTACAAAAAAACCTTATCTCGAAGTCTTAGTGTCGCCAACTCGTTTCTAACATGCAAAAAGACAAACAAATGCGTCTATGGTCGGTGTATTTTCGACCTTTCCAATTCAGAAGAGATCTCTCTCTCCCCCGTCTGTGTGCGAGGGGGCGGGGCAGTTTACACACACGCGGCTGCTACATGCAGCAACACATGGAGGAGATGGCGGAGAAAAACGCTCCAAGGTGTGGTTAAATATTACCCGTCTTGAGGTGGACAATACTCCTTGCCAAGAGTGTTTAGCATGTAGCAAAAGTGTACCACATTCAGACGGAGGAATGCACCGGGTTCGACTGTCTTTCTAGTAGCTCTGTAGCCCCGTCCATCCATGAGTAACTTTTCCAAGTCAGGTGTTATGTATGCTAGCTGCAACACACGGAGTTAACTCAATTATACAAACATGGTTTAATGATTAGAGGTAACAGAGTTACTCTTTATTTTGTTAAAGCTATTCGGTTTACAGTTCTGTCATCAGATTATTTAATACGATTTGTTAAAACATTGTTGTTTCTTTTGATGTGAAATATTATTTATTTAATTCAAATAAAAAGCAATGTTAATTGTGTTCACAATTTGTTAAGTTAATTTAATAATATATGTATTTTTGAATCAAGTATTCATCTTTATTATCTTCATTGTTAGTTTCCACATGCCTAAAACAACCTCAAGCTAAATCTAAAAGTTAATGGCTAAATAAGAGCGTTTGAGAAATTGTGCAAGGCAGTAATAGTCCAAATAGTCCATTAATCGTTTCATTAATCGATAGATTCATCGATTATCAAATTAGTCATTTGTTGCAGGCAGCCCTATTGTAGTTATCCCATGTATAAATAAAACGTGTTATGCAATTTGGGATTTTATTTTTGGTTGGTAGACCTCGGTGAGCTGGTCATTTCAAAAGTAGCTCACCAGCCAAATAAGTGTGGGCACCCCTGATCTAGAGAGCTACAGTTAATTACATTTATCCAATGTCAGAAGGATTACCTTTTAACAAACGTAATGCTTTTCTTTCATTTCAATTTGAGTAAAATCAGAATCAGAACTTTGAAGATAACATTGTATTGTTTTCTTTTTACACTGACTCAGATATAATGAAAAGACTACATCAGTCGAAGCTCAGCTTTGGTACGGGAGAGAGAGAGACTTTCAAAAATAATTTATGCTGCAGCCTACATGGTTTGAAATCAATATATTATCCAATTTCTGACCCCCCACAGGAACTAAAAAGCACCTAACTAGATCATAAAAATCCCAAAGATCTCGGGGGGGGGGGGGGGGGGGGGGGGGGTATACCCCTGAAGCCCCCTAGCATGTTTGGACCTCAGTATTTAGGAAATCCTGGATACGGCCCTGTTCACCAGTGTTCAAAAGCCTCATTAATGTTAATTAGTTACAGCTGTGTATTTTTTTCAACCCGATATCACAGCAAGACGTGAACATGTGACGATTTACCATGCTGGGAGACGTGAAGATGTCACGATGTCGCCCCGTCAAACGTGACAGTTACACGGTATTGTTAACCCATGTTAACCAGTGGAGAAATAACCGGAAATGCCAAGCAAATGCTACCCCGACGGTCGGTTGTTATTGTCAATATTAATATAATAATGATTTATTTTGTAATAGTCACACTCGATTACCCCTATGTTCTTGTTGCCCCAGCTGGTCGACACCTCTTTTAGCAGAAACAAAGGCAACATTCATGTATTAAATCGATGTTAATCCATGCGTGTGGATGTGGAATTAACGGACGTGACGTTGTGCGATTGAGTTGCCAGGCAACAGCTTCAGTTCATGTTAATTTACAAACTCTTCAACTACAACCGTAGTTATATTTAAAAACATGTTAGAAGGCCTCACGAAATACTTTAATGCAAATTAAAATGTAAATGTGAAGGAATGTGTGTATAACAAAATACATCGGTCATAAACGAAACCGGAAACAGACGTAGGCAAGATCCTCAGCTCGATGATTGGATGGTTTAGCCGCAATGCATGCTGGGATTAAATTAAATTAAATAAAAATAATAAAAAAAATAATACTTTATTCCGAGTGTGCTTGCTTTTCTCTTTGAAAGTCATCACATAACGGCATTGTAATACACGGTTCGGCTGCATTAAATATTACATATCTGCCGTAGTTCTCTATTTATAGAGCCCTGCTGAGAAGACTTCTAGACAAACAGGAAAAACTGCCGCCAAAACTGAAAACGTGACGTGGATCATAAATATATAAGCAATTAAACAGCATCTTACATTTCTTTTCACACAATACATCTCCTTGCAGTATCAACACTAATTCGGCTGACTTTTATATTTGATCCAATTGGTAGATAGGCTGTATTTACACCATAACAGTGCAGAGCTGATAGAAAGGGACACCTGGTAAAGCACATTATTGAATTGTATTATTTTATTATTAGATATTAATAGGAGGATGAGCAAAACAGACAAACCAATAAGGCTTAATTTAAACATTGAAGAGTACTTTAGGTTAAGGTCTTCTTTTGAATAAGAAAAAAGCTTTTGGGGCATAGAAGAAGAATATGGAGGGATGAAACCCTCTTTAATGGTCACACATGCAGAGCACAAAGCACACACAGTGATATTTGTATCTACAGATAAATATTAAGCCTGACAAAGTACTTAACGCCTAATATATTGCTTTCCTGCAATGTTAACTATGTTTAAGCAATTATTTGTTTATTAATTGTTTATTATTAAACTGATATTATACATATGTATTATACTCTAATAAGATGTATGTAGATAGTATAAGAAATGTGCAGAATGACAGTTTAATGGTGGAGGTATACACACATATTGATAGATGTCTTGTGCACTGTTGAGGAACCTGCGACCTAAGTTTTTCATTCATTGCATAACTACACCGTAGTTGTGTATAATATGATAAGTCAATAAACCTTAGCTTAGAAAATCTTGAAATCTTGAAAGGGATGTGCAAACTAGTCATTATATAGTCTTTAATTAACTATTAGTAGAGAATAACGAGTAATGAATATACTTTATAGGGATCCTATTAATATCTAGTAATAAAACAATACAATTCAATAACGTTCTTCAACCACCAGGTGTCCCTTTCTATCAGCTCTGCACCGTTATGTGTAAATACAGCCTATCTACCAATTGGATCAAACATAAAAGTCAGCCGAATTAGTATTGATACTTAAAGGAGATGTATTGTGTGAAAAGAAATGTAAGATGTTGTTTAATTGCTTATATATTTATGATCCACGTCACGTTTTCAGTTTTGGCGGCAGTTCTCCTGTTTGTCTAGAAGTCTTCTCAGCAGGGCTCGATAAATAGAAAATTACGGCAGATAATACTTAATGCAGCCGAACCGTGTATTACAATGCCGTTATGTGATGACTTTCAAAGAGAAAAACAAGCACACTCGGAATAAAGTATTATTTTATTTTTAAAAAACGTTTTCAGATTTCACATCACATAAACACCAAATCCCAGCATGCCTTGCGGCTAAACCATCCAATCATCGAGCTGAGGATCTTGCCTACGTCTGTTTCCGGTTTGGTTTATCACCGATGTATTTTGTTATACACACATTCCTTCACATTTACATTTTAATTTGCATTAAAGTATTTTGTGAGGCCTTCTAAGATGTTTTTAAATATAACTACGGTTGTAGTTGAAGAGCTTGTAAATTAACATGAACCGAAGCTGTTGCCTGGCAACTCAATCGCACAACGTCACCTCCGTTAATTCCACATCCACACCTATGATCCACACGCATGGATTAACATCGATTTAATACATTGATGTAGCCTTTGTTTCTGCTAAAAGAGGTGTCGACCAGCTGGGGAAACAAGTAAATCGGCCTAATCGAGTGTGACTATTAAAAAAAAATCATTACGTCGGCGTCTGGGTCCGGATCCGGACCGTGGTCCGCCTGTTGCCGACCCCTGCCATAGAGTGGCGAAGTCCCTCCCCTTCCGGTGGACCTCCATGGGACCTTATTTCCGAAAAAATATGTATTGAAGTCAATGGAGAGAGAAAGATTATCTTTCGATCCCGTTTGAATTGTTCCACGAATTACACATATGATGTTCGTCAATTTAAAAGATAATTTTGCCAGTCAAAAAAAATAAAATGTGTAGTAAAACTGTGAAGTAACACATTTTTTTGAAGCATCAATCTCATTACGCCAATCCTGATTGGCTGGTGATCTTGATGTCTACGACAGGGAATCCACCCACCCTATTCGTAGCTTGCGCTACGACGCAGCGTTATTCAAAAATAAGTACCTCTTCTCACTCCGCCTTAGCAACAAGGGCCGTCTGGTGAGACATCTCACTTCATGTTACTCTGAGAACTGGGGTTACGTACGTAACCTATAGTTTTCATTCATAACACTCCGTTCGATGTCTCACTATGGGATATTGAAACTCCCGTATTGCTAGACATGCTTATCTCGATAATCACCAAAACAACCAGAACTTAACAGGTAGAACCCTGTCTCAACACGGGGCCCAGCACTGCGCGGGCCACACTTGGAGCAGAGACATCTAGCCTGTAAAAGCGGACAAAAGTGAGCGGTGAGGACCAGCTCGCTGCTGCACAAATGTCTTGGATGGAAACACCCTTGAACAAAGCCCAGGATGTAGCCAGTCCACGAGTAGAATGAGCACGCAGGCCCGTTGGTGCTTGCAAACCCTGACTCGTATAAGCCAGAGCAATCGCTTCCACAATCCAGTGGGAGAGCCGTTGCCTGGTAACGGGCTTGCCCTTATGAGGGTTAGCCCAGGATACAAAGAGTTGGTCATTGCATCGAAACTCTTTTGACTTGTCCGTATAGGTGCGTAAAGCACGGACTGGGCACAGCAAATTCGGCCGCTGTTCCTCGGAGGAACACAGTGGCGGAGGAAATGCCTCAATGTCAATGGGGGTACATGAGCCAACCACCTTAGGTACAAAGGCAGGGTTGGGCTTCAGCAACACTCTCGTTTGCCCCGGGGCAAACTGAGTGCATGAAGGATGTAAAGAGAGCGCATGAATGTCACTGACTTGCTTGGCAGATGCCAGAGCTAGTAACAACACTGTCTTCAGTGACAGGTGTTTCATGTCAGCCTTCCAGGGGTTCAAATGGAGGTCGAGTGAGCCCATCCAAAACCACTGCCAAGTCCCATAAGGGCACCAGTAACCTGGAAACAGGGAGGAGCCTGCGAGCCCCTTTCATAAAACGGCAGACCAAGGGATGAAGCTCTGGAAGCTCTCTGGAAGCTAGAGCGGAGCCAAATATGCCCTCGGGAACAATAGGCATGTCCAAGACGTCCTCTTTTTCTCGGTCTGGAAGGTTCGTCAGGTTGAGCCAACTGGCTCTCTCCTGTACCACCATTATCCCCAGTGCTTTGCCCGTGGCTTGGACTGCACAGCGCTGCACACAGAGGCAAATGTCCGTGATCGCTGCGATTTCGTCCCACACGGCAGGCTCAGGTTTGACCTTCATGTCCTCGCAGAGCTCCACCTGGTAGGCGGTCAGCAGCGAGGAGACGTTGAGTGCCCTGGCAGACAAAGCTGCGGCTCTATAGGCTCGTTTGGTCATTGCTGACTGGAAGCGGTCTTTCTTTGCCGGTAGCGTGGGGTTCCTGCTCGGTGCCTTAAGCCAGCCGCGGTTGGAGGTGGGCTGCCACCAGCGGCTCCATGGGCGGCATGCGGAGCAGGCCGAGTTTCTCCATGCCGTCACAGTCCAAAGAGGAGGCACCCTGGATTGGGTACTTGTTGCTGAAAGGGCGGTCTCTCCACGAGACCGACACCTCGTCCAGCATCTCTGGAAAGACTGGGAGAAGCTGCCTCTTCATCCTCGCTGCTTGGGGCAAGGTCTTCCCCTCATAGCGAGATCTGGAGGTCTCCTTGGCCACTTCAGGCCAGGGGATGTCCAGCCTGGACGCAGCGCGTTGGCACACGGCCTGCAAGTCCATACTGAGGCAGGGCGAAGCTGGTGTGCTTTCGCCCGGGGGAGCGGACATCGCCTCCGGATTTGCAGCCTGAGCAGATGAAACGAAGATGTCATCTCCGTGCTCATCCGAGTCGGATAAGAGGAACTCAGAGGTATCCTCTTCATCCTCCTCCGTATAGTCCAGCTCCAGGACATCCTCCGCGGGTGGAACCACGGTGAGGTCCAGTTGGGAGCTCCAGCTTGACACAGCGCGGGGCTCCGCTCTCGCGGCTGTTGCCGCCACCGGGCCCCAGCCTGACACGGCGCGGGGCTCCGATTCCGCGGCTACCGCCGTTGTTGAGCCCCAGCCTGACACAGCGCGGGGCTCAATCTCCGCGGCGGTCGCCACCATGTCCCGATTGCCGGCCGGCAAATCAACGGACATGAAGGGGTCCTGTCCCGACAGGCTAGCTTGGCGCGCTAGCCGTCGGCGGAGGCTCTTGACGGTGAAGCGAGCACAATGCCTGCACGAACCGGGGTTATCGATAGCTTCCTGGCGTGTTTCAGCCCAAGGCAGGACGAGCAGACCTGGTGTGAGTCCGTGCCCGAGATCTTAAACCCGAAGCCTCCGAGCTGAACCTCCGAGCCGAGCCTCCGAGCCTCCGACTCCCCTGGTGTGAGGGAGAGAAGGGTCCACGCGGAGGGACACGCTAGTAACAGGTATGTTACCGTTTGAAAGAAAAAATCAAAACCTTATCGTTATTCGGAAAGGAAAAACGGCGGGCCGATTTTTTTATATTAACTGGTGTGTTAATATCTGTTATCTCCGTCTCCTCTGGTGTGAGGGAGAGAAGAATCCGTCCTCGCTTGCCGTGGCGTCGGCACGGAGGGATAAACTAGTAACAGGTATGTTACTGTTTGAAGAAAAAATCAAAACCCCACCGTTATTCCGAAAGAAAAAACTGCGGGGCAGATTTCAATATTAACTGTTTTTTAAATATTTAATTCAATCTTCTGCAAAGCAAAAATTAACCGGAAAGCGCCCGTCTACCGAATGTTAGCTTGGGTTCAGTCTGTGGACAATTAAGCTAGCCCGGCTACTGATATTTTGAGATGTGCTCCGAAGCGAGAAGAGGTGTTTGAATGACGCTGCGTCGTAGCGCAAGCTACTTATAGGGTGGGTGGATTCCCTGTCGTAGACGTCAAGATCACCAGCCAATCAGGATTGGCGTAATGAGATTGATGCTTCTGTTTGCATACGCGTTGAGGCGCATCCCATAGTGAGACATCGAACGGAGTGTTATGAATGAGAACTACAACTAGCTAACGTTGTAGCCTAGCAGAGTGGACAAGTTGCTGTTAGCTGACAGTGAGGCACGTACCTGTCCATCAAAGTGACCACGCCCTACTTTATGCAAAAACGTTAAGACCTAATATAAATAAAAGGGTTGCGTTATAAAACAATTCACTCAGCAATTTATAATCATGAAGGTGGAATCTAACTTTATCTAATATCCCGAATAATTTGTATTGCATCCAGGGGCAGAAACATGTTTATTTCTGCTGTAAAGTTGGGTATTTTAACATGGGGGTCTATGGAAATGGATCCTTTCTGCAGTCATCGCCTATCGGCCAATAGATGAACTTATTGGCCTCCCGGCTCTGCCCCAGAGTTTACCGCTTGATTCCAGTGCGACTGTTGGCCAAGACGCAGAAGACGTGAGGCGACACAACAGTCGGGTCCGTCTATGTGAGTTATTTGGTGTCAGCTTGGTGTGTCCCTACTCCCTACCTTAAGCTAGCTGGCTCTGCTGCCCAGGTGAGTAGCGAGTCAGCCAAACATTAACTTTACAATTGCCTTTTGAGTTACATTAACATTATTACAATTGCATTTCATTCTCTTCGAGTTGAGATTTATTTACAGAATGTTTGTGTATCTTTCTACTATTTCAAGAAAACGGGTGAAGCACAACACCGTAATTACAAGCGCAAAGTAATAATGTAACGGCGTGACTACTACCTCCATTACGGTAAATGCAGCCTGCGGAGCCCCTGTGTCCGACAGACCCGGAGTTGCACTGAAAGACACTGCGCCTAACAGGTAAGCTATTACACTTCTTTATTTTCCTA